>NW_019524598.1:157888-328274 GCF_002814215.2 Seriola lalandi dorsalis | reverse complement strand
AGAGGAGGGGTGGGGGGAGGTGGGGAGGGGGCTTCGCTGGGAAATACCAGAGTTACAGAGAGAGGGAGGAGAAGGAGGAGGAGGAGGAAGGGTGGTTGGTGTTGTTTAGGGAGTGAAGCACTAAAGAAAGATGGGTGGACAGAAATTGTAATCAATAGTTTGTTTGAGAGAAAGAAGTGGACAGAAAGCAGCAGAAAGCTGTGCCACATAGTCAATACACACACACACACACACACACACACACACACACGTGCACACACACGCACGCCGTGGGAATGGCTGCAGTGTTTTTATGAGCTGGTGATAAGTTTGACAAAAAAAATGATTGAATGGCTGTTTTGTTTTGAATGTCTGTATGTATGTGTGTGTGTGTGTGTGTGTGTGTGTGTGTGTGTGTGTGATCCTCAGTACTTCACTCTGTGGTGGTTATGCATATTTAATACGCCCGAGTCAGGACCCCCTATAGCTCTGTATTTATTATTTAAGCCAGTTTGTATGAGGGACCACCACACAACAGACTTCTGATACATTAACTGTCCTTTCCGCCACAACAACAACTGCTGCTACTTCTACTAATGCTACTCCAACAACAAGAACAGGGGAAATCCATGTCAGTACCACTGTATCATTGTGTGAGGTGAACACAATTCTGTAATACTGCTGACACCAGGAAGGAAGTTTCTCTCACCGTCTGTCTGCACCATTAACTCTCTACAACACTTAACATCTATTGATGGTTACAGGAAAGGGCTGTGAGGTTCGGTCAACAGAAAAAGTTTAGTGCTGACTGATAGCTTAAAGTAGCAGGCTACTATAAATGTATTTATCCTAACAATGGATCACATGAATACATGTATGTGAAAGTGGTCACTCACCTGACTGTGCCTGCGTCTTTCACATAGACTGTAAATAAAGGTGGACGGAGCTCGGAGCCACTACCCCGCCAAACTCCTGGCTAATACAAAAATTAGCAAAGAGGTGGGGCATGTGTGGAGCCTAGACTTCAGTGTCTGCAGGTTTGTCACAGGCAAACACTCACCCACCTGTCACTCAAAGCAGCCACGCCCTCAATTATGCATAACTTTAATAAAAAGTTATTCACCTCCCGTTGTCATATCAGCTGTCATGAAGTGGGAAATTAGCTACAGAGAACAAAACTGCTTTTTGTACCAGGCTGTAAACATGTTTATTTCTGCTGTAAAGTTTGACATTTTAACATGGGAGTCTATGGGGATTGACTTGCTTTTGTAGCGACCCTCAAGTGGCCATTCAAGGAACTTCTGTTTTTGGCTTCATTTTACTCTCGCTTGGTCTTTCAGCTTATTGTTTTGGTTTTCCAGCCTACAACTTTACTATTTTGATTCACTCTCATACAATATTTTTTTTTGGCCACAGCAGGTAGTTGTTTTCAGCAAAAAAAGAAAGCTCTGATAAACTGAATACTATCCTCCCAGCACAAACAGAATAAGTTTGCGACTAGCCAGAGATCATATTAGGGCATTTCACAGCTTAAGCACCAGATATTTCCCTCAGGAGTTGGTAGAGACCAAAATGGAGCTAAGAGGAGAGTTCAAATTTGACGACCAGAAAAACTACTTTCTCCACATCTGCCAGATGCGTAAAAAAGCAACTGTTTGCTAATATGAACTTGCTAAGGTGATAATGTGTCGTGTTTCTGCTGCCCCCAAATGGACAAAAAATCAGCTACTGCAGGTTTAAAGATCGGGGACATACACACAAGGGAAAGCATGATGATAACAACATTTCAACACACATTTGTTGTTTGTTTTGCTGTTTTCATGCTTCAATATTACAAAGAGAGTACATGTGACACACTGACCCTTGTGTCTGGAGAGAGCCACAAAGGTTGGACTGGGTCCTTGTAGGTGAAATGGGTTGACCTGTGGCTCAGTTACATCTCCAGAGAGGTGAACAATTGGGGCTTAATGCGAATGAAGCAAAGCCAATGAAAGAAGGGAAACCTGTCTAAATTGTTAGCTGCATTATTATTATTTGTAAAATACTTTTATAAACGGCCAACAGTTGTTATTGAGCTTGAAGGTTCATTCTTGTCCTTAGAAACAGCAGTTTGACAAAAACAGTTTTACCAAAAGAGGTTATGTTTTCACCTGTGTCTGTTTGTCAGCAGGGTTACACAAAATATACAAAACCTATTTGCACCAAACTTGGTGGAGTGATGGGTCACAAGCCAGGGAAGACCCCATTCAATTTTGAGGCCTCTATCATTGATCTGGATCATTTACTATGACTGAGTTTATTCCTCAGTAGTCTGGCGAATGTTGTTTGACACTGGCCTTGGCGGCGGGCTGTGCTCTCTGAGTGCCCCTCTAGTTTTACAACGGTGACTATTTTAACAGGCCTTGGCATCTGTTTCTCAAGGATGTTGAGAAAGCTCTGGAGAAAAAGTGCTGTGTAGACAGCAGTACACAGCTGTTACACTGAAAACACTGAGATTTTTTTTTTTCACCCATAGAGCACAACTTTGGTCCAAGCAGAAATATTTTGACAACTGTTTGATGGATTGCCATAAAATTCTGGACAACTGCTCATGATCCCCAGCACATGAATCCTAATGACTGTGGTGATCCCTGACTTTCCAGCCAGCGCCACCATCAGGACAATCTTTAAATTTGTCCAGTTTTGTTTTATGACCAAATACTTTAAAATCTAATCACAGTCCCATCAGCCTTAGCTGTGTTGTGATTAGTACATGTTAGAATGCTAACAGGCTAAACAAAGAAGGAGAACATGTTAAGCAATATACCAGCTAAGCATCTGCATGTTAGCAGTGTCATTGTGAACATGTGCCTATACAACTTTCCAGCTGCTATTAGAAAATAGTCTTGTTTATATCCAACATCTTCATCCTAACACATAGACAATGATGTTATATATTTAGCAAGTGTTTATTTAAGAATAGTGATAATGTAAAGAAAAAAAGCCATGTGTAAAGATGTTAAGAAATCCTTTAAAGAATCCAGTCTAACATGAAAACATAAAATGCGACTGACAGCTTATCCTCTTTGAATGAGGTGAATATCTGCAAAGTGTGAAATTATTCAAATGATGAGATGCAAATAAAAATGATGCCTGTCAGAAATATACTGACTATATGAGAAAAGGGGAAAAAAAACCCCAGCTGAATAACAAGGGAGTCAAAGGATGACTTGCTTTTTGATGAGTTGCCATAATTACTGGTGAAGAGCTCCACATACTGTGATTAGACTTACTAGTCCTATTCAATGTGATCATGACATTGGCCTCTTCTCAAAGTCATTTTTAGCCTAATAGGGGATTCACTCGCTCATTTGCCAAAGTCGTAGCTGCCTTTTCAAGGACAGTCCTCATTGTGTCGCTCTGACGCTGCAACGACAATCTAACTCCAGGCTGCAAATTAATGATATGTCTCTTTTAGAGATGGAGCTTTCCTGCCTCTGTTTGCTGTCACATCAGGAGCCCCATTAGAATTTAATCACCCGTCCTGAACGAATGGAAACTGCCAACACATATCTAGATCTGGGCAACGTATGTCCGATTTTGGAAGGATGTTTTTCTGCATTAAACCACGAAAAAAGGTTCGGCGCTGAAAGGGAAAAGAGTCAATCCGGCAAATTATATCTTTGAAACACCCGTGGAGAGACCTGAGGTTGGAATTAAAGAACAAAAGAAAGTGGAGTTGTTGACGTTGGGTAGATGCTTCACTAGTTTCCAGCCCTTTAGACTGAATGAAATCAAACAGATGCCAAAATACTGAAGCCGACCTGACTGGCGCTGAGGCTTGAATGACACTAATGATCACCCACGGTGTAATTGCAAACATTCTTTAGCTTTGGGTAATGGCTAAAAGAAAACAAGCCAAGAAGTGAAAAATATACACATGGGGCAGCATGACATTTACATGATGTCATCTTAAAATCTTCATCTTCACCTCAATGGGTTTATTGTTTAGCTGCAAATCAGTTGTGGGCAATGTCCCATAACTTGGTGAAAACCTGAACTTATTGCTGAACAAAGGGCGCGGTTCTAAATGCAGATATTTCCTCACCGGAGAAATGTGGAGCAACTGAAACGGGACAAACAGCGTCGGACGAGTTATAAAGATGGGCAGCCAAGCATAGTGTTTGTGCAAGCTGGTGTTTGTGGAAGCATCAGTCTTACATGAGCGGCTGAGGACTCAGACAGACAGCTGATAGGACGGGAGAGCGAGTGGAACGAAACCCATCACTGAGGGAAACCTAAATGGGTCTCCTCATTCTGCTGTAAAATAATAACATTGTTCAATCACTGGCTCTATTGTATTCAAGATTTCATACAAAGAGCACAGTTGTGTTTTGTTATTGGGCCTCAGCTGCTTCCACAGCTCCTCTGTGACTAGAGATGTGACAGTGCCCCCTAGTGGTCAATGTGGAAAGTGAACTGCGCCGCTCAAATGTAAAATGAAACAGGATATAAATATATTTCATCCAGTGATTTACTATATGTCTTTATTTTTAAGTATATTTTTCCTGACCTTTACCTTGCAGGTATATTTCCTAGAGAATATGTAAAATCTTCTCAGAAAATCTCCTTCATTCAAAATGTGACTTTTCTTTCCTTTAGGTTTTGATTATGCTCAAGTGGTGAATCACATCAAAACACAAAACACAGATGAAACAGGGAGAAAGGCTCTGTGTGTATTAAACCACTTCCTATAGTGCACTACAGTACATTTACTTACCTCCATTTTATTTGAGTGTGAGAAAATCAGTTTCAGGTTAAATCCTGAAAATAATACCACAATGCGATGAAAAATTTTCATCGCATTGTACATTACTATTTGCTTAAAAGATTTGTGACATGATTCTGCGCTTCACCTTTGATAGATGTGAAAATTATGAAGTCATGTCATGGTGACAGTAATGACACAAAATGACTGATACGTGCATGAAACCTGTATTTACTTCTAACTATAGAGTAAATTATGCACTGAATGAATGAGACTTTAGCATTCTGTGCAGAAATACTTAAGACTAGCATTAGCGCATTAGCACTAGCATAACAGATCTTTTATTAACAAGATTTTAATCCTGAGCCACAAGGAAGCAAGGAAGGTCGGCTGTAGACTCTTGAGCACTGTGTATGTATTAAGTGGTATTTTTCTTTTTGCCAATGATTAGCTACCTGAATTCAGCAGCAGGGATGAAGAGGAAAGGATTTTCAACAAAAGACTTCAACCTTTCCCAGATCATTTTCACTGCATTAGGTTGGCAGTTTACTGCCCAAGGTGTTCGCCTGTAAAGCTATACTCAGGGCTGTCTGGCACTCTCTTCTGTAATGGCTACTATTACTTTAAATGGTGCACCTTCATTCTTACCTTTTACCTCTTGTTCCAAGGAAAGCATATCTGAATGTAAACACCGCCATGGGTACATAAAATGCTACACCCATGGTATCCATCATCACATAGAACATCTATTACCATTGACAGGGGAGAACAAACTGACTGCGGTTTGCATGTCACTTTATGAACTTGCTCCTAACTTGATATCTTAACTTTTTAATATGGTGGTGGTGTGGCTCTAGAGGTGCCAATGTCCGTCTGTCTGTCATTGGTCTGTCCAACACGTTGGTCCAGATTGAAATATTTCAGCAACTACTGGATGGATGGCTGTGAAATTTTGTACTAGAATTCATGGTGCCTCTCTCTAGCACCAAAATATCTATATCTACCTGATGGATTGACAGTGTTGTATAGAAATTTATGGTGCTCAGAAGATGATTCCTAGTGATTGATTTATAAATTTTATGCATTCTATGTAATCAGTTTTAACTTATTTGAATTATTTATTTCTATTTTCTAAATTTACATGATATTATTTTGTTATTATTCCATAACCATAACCCTGTTCATTTCATTACATTTTATTAATTTGTCAGACAAGTTGAACCACAGCAACAGACAATAAGTGCATTCAAATTCAAAAGGAACAAGAACTAGATTATCATCAAAAACTGGGAGAGCAAGTGTTTTAAGGAGCTTCTTCAAACATATCTGTCTGGATATCGACGCCTCTGATCAGGTCAAACTTTTAAGTAGTTTGTTTTATGACCATATACCTGCAAAATCAATGACATTCACATCAGCTGCACTGTGTGTTCTGTACTATTTAGAGAATGTGACCCCGCTGAAATGCTACACGAAGATGCTACTCAGCATGTAACTATTTTTGTCATGCGCGTGTTAGCTTGCTGATGTTAGCATTTAGCTTTAAGCTTTGCCAAAGTCTCACAGTGCAACTTGAGTGGCTCCTAGCCTTGTTTTTCTTTTTGTTAAATCGTGACAGAACTTTTCCTTTAATTAGCTGGGCCACACAGGGAAATTGGAGGAAAAACAGTTCATTGTTTTTTTTGTCGTAGCAGCGATGAGACAATGTTCTTCAACATGAGGACCATTAAAGCAGGTGTAAAAATAATAACCATTTTCTTGGAAAGAATCCATGTATTTCATGAATCAATAATGGGAAAACAAGTGTTGCCTATTCCATGACGCAGGCTGAAATAGAACTTTTCTTTGACCAGTGAGACTGTTTGACTCCAACTACCTATTACTACTAACACAATAATGCATTAAGCACAGAGGCGATAGCAGCATAATGTTTATTGTGCATTAACACATAATCAAGAATCAACAGAGAGGAATTTGTTGTGTTCAGAACATGCAGGGTTGATCGAAGATAAAATTCTGCTTTGTTCACAAATAGCTTCTTACAGTGTGAGCAATCCAAGTCTTTACTTCATACATCTTAATTTGTTAATCTTGACTGTTAACAGTTACATATGATACATTATCTCACTGTAGTGCTGTTTGCTCTCTGTTTCCAAAGGATCATTGATAAAGTGTGTGGCCTGCACAATGAGGCCTTTATTTGGGTTTTTATTAACCATGACTATTATTCGTGATGAAGGAGGTAAAAAACAAGTTGCTTAAGTGCATTTACGCATCCGGCAGGCACAGAGCAACATTAGCATTCATTTAGAGTCTGATTTTGATCTCCACCAGCTACTGAGTGAAACAGCTCGATTAGTGGCTTAAGCAGCTAGTTGCTGACTTTTATTTGTCTGTCGTTTGGTGCTGGACAGGTAGAGTACAGTGGAGTGCGTACAGTGGGTTTATCAGAGGTTCACAGAAAACAGCTGCCAGCTGCAGGTGGAAACGACACAGATTAGAGCTGTGAGAGTGAGTAAAACCAAAACGAGCTGAAAGATGCTAAAGTGATCCGCAGAGATGAGGGGAACTACAGAGACAGGTGATAATTCTCTGTGGATTTGTCACTACATTACAAGCACTTTTAGATTACACTTGGTGATTTGACCCATGCAGATTATTATTAGTGCATCTTTGAAGACTTCATTTAAAAGTTTTCATAACCTGGCTTCACATTGAAATGTTGCTAATGTGACATTTATGTCCTACATTTCATTTTTTTTTGTTTTTCTTTGTTTGGTGATATAATATTTAAGATATTTTTCCTCATATTTCACCTCTAAGTTGCTGGAGCTACTTCAGAGTCAATCTTTTTGCATATTTCAACAGGAAACAGTCACAAACACAACCTACTAAAACGGCTGCTCACAGTCCTACACTTGATGGACAAATTCTATGAAGCATTTTCCAGTCCCTACTCCTACACGTTGATCAGAATCAACTTTCTGGGCGCGTCTTCAACCTACATAAGCCGCATGACTTTAATCCATTTACATACAAAACCATACAGTTCTGTCTTGTAATCTAGCGGTGCTCCTTTTCTTCTATTTACCCGGACCTCAGCTGCCTTTCCATTCTAAGATGTGTAAACTTGAACTAATACATCAGGTAGTCACTACACCCTTGGGCTTAACAATTCCTTGTTTACTCCCCTGTCAGTTGCACTCTTTTGAAAAAAAGCCTCTTCAGTGCTGTGTGATAGATTTGTTTTTGTCCTGTATCTTTTGTCTACATCCCAGGATACAGCCCGAGGGGAATGTGCTGTATCTTTGACGACAGTGAGTGGCTGAGCTGGGTCTATAAAAGGAAGAGCGAGAGGGAAGCGCCAACTCACCTCCACCTCCTGAAGACCCAGGTGCAGGTATGTTTCCAAGTTCAGAGGTGTCCTTAAGTTTATTTTATTTTTCATTTTTTCTATTTTTATTTTTTTAATCCTTTGATAAAACAAACAAAATTTTATATAAGAAAGTCAAGAGGGAGAATCAAGTCCCTTAAACAGGGACTTTTTCTTTTTTTCTTTATGTATATATATATATATATATATATATTTATTCTATATTGATCTGTTTTGTAATATATGTCAAAAGAATCATACTGTGCATACATATATTATGGTGAGTCTTCATTTTGCTTTGTTTTCATCCCACTGTAGGTATTTTGCTTTTCGTCAAGAAAATGTTTGCGTTGGTGATTTGCATCCTGGCGCTGCATCAAGTGCAGTCTGCCTGCGTTGTGGTGAGTAGAAGGAGCAACAAGTTTTTGAATATTAGGAAGTTGCTGTGCTTTAATAATATATTTTTTGTGTTTGAATTGTTTTTCATAGGCTGTAAAGTGCATTTGCTGAAGTGCACTATCGGAGTACAATTTAAAATACTAATATTGTACTAAAATATGTCAATTTTGTGAGACTACTACATTTTAAATATATCTGAGAAATATACAACATATTGATAATGCATATCGCCCAGCCAATAATAATTAATATAACACTATGAAAGACCCTATCTATACAATTAGTCTTTTTAATACTTTTTTAATATAATGTAATTGAGTTTCTGTTTGTATTATGCCTTTCTTCTTTTTTTTTTTTCATTTGAAGGTTTTTATTTCATTGTCTTTTATGTCCATATTCTATACCATGATTGCATGTGTTGTTGTTGATGTGATGTTGTAAATTTGTTTTTGATAACTGCTATTCAAATAAAGTTTATTATTATTATTAGTAGTAGTAGTATTTGTAGTAGTAGTAGGAGTAGTACAAATACTTCTACAGAAGTAATGTATTTCTGAATTTTCACTCCTATATTTCACTTAACTCAAATTTCTTCTCATTTTCAAATGTGCTTTGCTGCACGCCGTGGTGTGTCCACAGCAAGGTAAGCACCCAGTGAAATGCATCAGGCATGTTTAAGTTTTCAGAGGTATTTTATTTTCCAGCATCAACTCTGAGATTCTTGCTCCTACTGAGATTATGGGATTTGGCACAATCTTCTTTGTATGTTCTTTTATTATGTTAAGTCGTTTCAAAGTAATTAAACCAGGATATGTTTGAGTCATATTGTGGATATTAAGCCACCAGAGTAAATATTACTATTATGTCCTTAATCTGGTGTTTACACACACATGTATGTGTATGTATGTGTGTATGTGTGTGTGTATGTGTATGTGTATGTGTGTGTGTATGTGTGTGTGTGTGTGTGTGTGTGTGTGTGCATGTCTGGGTGTGTCTGCGTGTGCATGCAGACATTTGCCCAGAAAACCCAACGGTTCAGGCAGAGATCGTTGACAAGCACAATGCCTTCAGGAGAGCAGTTCAGCCTACAGCTTCAGACATGCTGATGATGGTTTGTTTATATTTGTGTAATAAAAGCTTCTAAGATAATATTTGCTAAATATCTTCAGCATTTGCTTTCCCTTGTTTGTGAGAAGGAAAAAAACACGTACGAGTCACGTATTCTACACATGATGCCTGACAATCATAAAACAACTTTTTTGTTCCTTCATATTTTTCTTTCTGTCAAATCAAAGATTATCCAGCTTTCAAAAACAATATTTTGCAAGACAATTTCTACACTTTGAGTGTCCATTTGAAGTGAAATCCTTGATTTGTTGTGTTATTATTTTTTTTCCTTTGCAGAATTATAGTGAAGAGGTAGCAGTTAGTGCTCAGGCCTGGGTTGACAAATGTATTCTGGCTCATGGAGCACCCAGCACCCGCATGCTAAATGGTATATTTCTCCTTCCTTTATTCCTGCTCTTGCTTTGTTTCCCTTTCTCCTTGCTCCACATATGCCAGGAATATTACCTCAGAGACATAAAGGTTTCTTGTGAACTGACTGACCTTGTGACTGATGGTCAGAGTCACAGCGAACATTATCTTATCTCCAGTCTTCATACCTTCTTTTAATAACAAATTACACAGAGTAGGATAGGTTATCATTAAGGAGATTATCATCAATAGGCATTTTAATGAATTATTTTATCTAAATAATGTAATCTACTGAGACATGAAAACAAAACTGTATAGTTGCAGAAGCCCATTAATCAGTGCTGCCATGTGTTTCTCACCGTCGAGCAGGATATGAATTAGGTGAGAATCTGTTCTATTCATCCTCACCCTACTCATGGACAGACATCATCAGTGCCTGGCACAGCGAGGTGTCACACTACCTGTATCCCAATGGATCCACCAATGGCCAATCTATCGGTCACTACACACAGGTAACACTTAGCTGTTAATGTCACCATAACAGTGATGTGGTGACAAAGATAAATGTGGTGGTTTGAAAAAAGAAGTATGTTGTAATGGCTGCAATAAGAAGAGGTTATACTATATTTACTGAGATTGCAATTTTCAAAAAGCAATTACTTACAAATGTACATTTTTGATCAATTTTCACATTCGCTATATTCTATTCTATTCTATTCTATTCTATTCTATGATATTGTTGAAATGTTATAAGAATGAGATATTTAAAAAAAACAAAACATGAATGAGTCATGACAGTGTTTTAAACAGTCAATATGCATGACCACTACTACTAATGCATAACTACTAAAGCGGCAGTGAAAACAACAACATTGTGTTTCCGCTGGCAGGTGGTGTGGAACAGCTCCTACAGAGTCGGCTGTGGAGTGACGCTGTGTCCTAACAACATCTATTTCTATGGCTGCCACTATTATCGAGCGTATGTGACCTCATTCACCCTCCACAAACTTAAAACCCATGACTTTGTTCAATGTGAGAGAGCTATCAGGAGAGCTTTAAGGAGCTTTTTGTAAGTTTTGCTATCGCTCCATAGCCAGCATTAGCATTAACAGCTGTTTATTTACCAGTCTAGCAGAAATGTTGTGAGTTCAGCATCAAGCTTCATGCCTTTACTCACCAAGAGCTGTCTCCAGTGGTGGAAAGCAACCCTCTTGTTTTGCATCTACTTCTGAAGTTAGCATGCTAACCAGCTAACGGTCTTGACACTTTCCGATTCCGAGTCACTGCAGCGTCCAGGCTGCCATAAATAAGCAATGCTGCTCAGAGGGTTTACTCTAACCTCTTGTCTTGTAAACAGGTAAATGGCTAAAGCTCTTGGCAAGACTGGTAAGTAAACAGCTGCTAATGCTAGCTCTGGCTATGTAGCAATAGCAAAACTTGCATATAACATTGTTGGAGGGAAACTGAAATTGTTTATATATTTAACTAACTAACATATTTGTCATCTATTCAACAGAGGAAACTTCAGGAGCTGGCCACCATATAAGGCTGGACCCCCATGTGCTTCCTGTCCCAATGCCTGTGAAGATAAACTCTGCAGTAAGAAACATACTGTGACAAATACACAATGTGCATTCTCTGCGTGGCAAATATGATGTTATAATACAAGGAATATTGTTTACTAAGATACAAAATAGGCAGTGGCAGCTAACAGTTGTGTCTGTTTTTCATTTCAGCCAACCCTTGTCCTTACATAAACAAGTTCATCAACTGTCCAAACTTGAAAGACATATATGGATGCAAAAATAAGCTGGTGTATGACTGGTGTCCTGCTGCATGCAAATGCAGCAATGAAATCATTGCAGTGGCGTAAAGAGAAACACTCCAGTCTGCAAACTTCACCTTTTTTTGGCTCTGTGAAATATGATAATTCCATGTAAGCTTTTAATAATATGTCTAAAAAAATTTTGAATTGAGTTTCTTAAATTAAAGGGATGTTTTGGAATCATTATATAAATTTCAATTACATTTACAGAGGGAGTAAAAATACACATATTTTATAAGACACATTATAATTGAAAGAAAAAATGTTTCGCCATACATGTATATATCTATTTTCGACATTAAAACTTTAATCAATATTGTCTGTTCATTATGTCATTGAGATAACCAGATAACCACCATCTGTGCTGAGAAGTATAAAAAGTGTTACCTTGGTTGGAGACCATACTCTGATATAAAGAGATGTTGACCAGGGATATTTTGCTTTATATATTAAAGCATTTAGATAAATCAAACACCAGATGAACCATGCGATATTGCTCCTTCCTTTATTCCTCGTCTCTCCTTGCTCCACATATGCCAGGAATATTACCTCAGAGACATAAAGGTTCCCTGTGAACTGACTGACCTTGTGACTGATGGTCAGAGTCACAGCAAACATTATCTTATCTCCAGTCTTTTTTTTTCATTAAGTCTTTGCTGGTTTAGTATGGAAGACAAAAAGTTACCGTGTTTGGAGATCATACTCTGATATTAAGAAATGTTGACCATGGAATTTTTATTTTATACAGTAAAAGCAACAAGAGAAATCAACTTCAAACACTATGAACCACCTAATGCTAATCGTTAGTCTTCAGTGTGTAAATGTTACAAATTGCTGCTTTGAGTGACTATCAACCTTTCCAGTGTGAAAGCTGCACTAATCAATATTTTTATATTAACAAAGGGCCAAATGAATATGTGTAATGTGAAAACAATTGCTCATACTGACAAACCCTCAGAAAATGATCACCTGACTTTGCAGTTTCCCTCAGCTGTACAGATTTGTCTAGTTAATGTTTTTGCTTCACTGTCGCCGCTCCCCTGAACCTCTTCTCCAGCAACAGCAGGGAGCTGTTTTCAGGGGGAAAAGCTCTGATAAACCCAGCGTATACTGGCTTCTGTGCACCAAATGGCAGGGAGATAAAGTTAGATAATAACAGCTGCACATAGTGGAGCATTTAGCAGCAGACGCCTATTTTTCTCGGGGGTTAGTGGAGACCAAAACGGAACTACAGGGAGAGTGAAAAATCTTTTTGAATTCAATATTGGACTTAAACTCCAAATGAACGCTAATGTTGCCATGTTAAATAAGTTAAATATAAAATAATAATTGTTTGTTAACATGCTCCTCATATCAATTAGAAGGTGATAACATGCCAGTGCTGTGCACTAACACCAAGACTATCAGCTGAACAAGAGCGACTTATCCAGGGTGAGCGGTTGGAGCTACTAGTGATGTGGTAATCATCATTGACTAGTGCAGCAGCTAACAGTGGCCTGACAGCTAGCCCGCTAGCCAATTGATTAACAATTGATTGATTAACAATTGACTGTACAGTCTTAATGAAGTGGTAAGTTAAAACTAAGTCATTTTCAAGCAAAGATAACAAAGCCGTGACACTGTCAATCGGAACAGGGGGAGGCAGACAAAAAAAAGCCCTGGTCAACCTCTCTCAGAAGAAAAGCACAGAGAGCATCTCCAGGTAAATGGGCCATTTTTGTGTTACATCATCCTCCAGCATACAGATTTAGAGGGAAACTGTTTTGGTGCAGTGACTTGCATAACAGTTGCCAACAGAGGGCTGGTGCCAAGTCCTCTGTGACAACCAGAGCTGAGCCAAGTCTTTCTGGAGCCCTGAGCGCGCGCGCACACACACACACACACACACACACACACACACACACACACACACATATACACACCCCACCACCACCCCGCTATGTCCAATCTTCAATATTATATTTTGAGAGCTCATAACTTTCCCCTTAAAGTCAGTCTATTTTCACACGTTCGGGCCGCTTAGTTTTCCTGCTGGTTGCTAGTATAATTTAAAGACTACAAACGTTTTTTGATGCTGCAGGTGAGATGCGGATATTGCCGACAGTATGTATGCTGGATGTTAACTCCATTGAGGATACATCGTACATACTGGTTAAAACCAGCTTGTATTATTTCCTGTTAAGACTGCAATGTAACACATATCTCTTAAACTATCATCTATGAATAAGATATGCTATGGGTATCACTTAACAGGCTAACCCTAGATCAGTGGCTCACAGGGTGGGTCACAAGATAAATGTAATACGATTAATAGGACAGGAAACACAAAAACAAAAAAAAAAACATGGATATCTGCTACAGAAAATAATTATTTTGTCTGCTTGGTTGACATTTTCACAACCAGGAGACATATGCAATGAGCAGTGAGGGGTCACAAGAAGGCATTGCTTTGTATTAACAGGTCACACTAGGTATTAAAGGCAGTGTACTGTCAGGAAAAGACAGTACAGCAGATAATAAGCAAATCTCTACTGCACAATAAACAAAAATCCATGACCTTTGTATTCCAGCAGATGGCTCTCTTGTACAACTCACCACACCTGACTCTGTATCCCACAATATGTAGTTTCTCTGCCTTCATCTGAACCATCAGCCTATGAATAAAATGGATCAAATCATGTAGAATAATGTACTTCATCACTCACTCGCTGTGTCTCTTATGCAGGAGGCTATAGTTTTTGGCTTTATGAACTACATGTAAGACATGCATTGTACCATGTGTGACCAATATTTCAAAGATCTTGACTATCTCAAAAGAGCAGATGATTTGTTATGACTTCACATAAGAGGGTTTACTTTCTCAAGAAACCTGATGAAACGGCACAACAGGCTGTTACGACTATTACTTCACCACTGAGATTAGTCCATCGCCTCCGTGCACTGTCCACATAAAGAGGAAGCGCTGACACACAATGTGACTCTACACAGAAAAACAATTGTCTTTCTGGGAGATAACTGCTGTCCTTGAGGGATGTCATATGCAGCTTCTGAATACAGTTGACATCAGCAGCAGCAAATATTAATAATGCAGAAGAAGAAGAAGAATATAAGAGTATATAAACTTAGCACCCAGAGCAAGGAGAAAAGTTATATTCAAAGCCTTTATTTAACTGACTATTACTACCCTGGTGAAAACCCTGCAAAGGTTATTGGGCTTTTTCTATAACTTTTCTCCCTGTTCTGACAAAGAGTGCCTGAAGAATGTCTTCTTTTCTGTGATCAGCCTTTTTATCTTCAAGGATACTGTAGGTTTCTTAGACTTACTACATGTGAAACTGATAGGCCTCTTTCAATATTTCTTCTTTCACTTTTCACATGGTCAGTGATATTTAAAAATAAAGAAAAATGTTTAAAAAATGAATAGTTTGTGTTTTTGCTGTTTGGCATGCAATTTTATCTTTTTGTTTTCTGTTGTTTTGTATGTAGTCTTATGTTGAATTTTGTGTTTGTGTATTTATCTTCATGCTGGGTTTGTGATTTTGCTGTTTGGTTTGTATTTTGTTGTTGACTTTTGTGTCGTTTGTAAGTATTTTGTGCTTGAGTTTCGTGTTTTTGCTGTTTTGTATGTATTTTCGTGATGGCTTTTGTGTTTTGTTTGTATTTCCTTGTTGATATTTGTGGTTTGTGCTGTTTTACATGTATTATCTTACTAAAATTTTGTGCTTTGTGTTGTGTTTTTAACATATTTTCTGTTGGCTTTTGTGCTGTTTTGCATTTTCACGTAAAGTTTTGTTTTTTTGCTCTTCTAACCAATGTATTTTCTTGTTAACTTTTGAACTGTTTTTCATTTTCATGTTGAGTTTTTATGACATTGTAGACTATATATTTCCTTGTTGACTTTTGTGCTGCTTTGTGAGTATTTCTTATTGACTTCTGAGCTGCTTTGTGAGTATTTCTTGTTGACTTTTGAGCTGCTTTGTGAGTATTTCTTGTTGACTTTTGTGCTGGTTTGTATGTATTTCTTGTTGACTTTTGTGCTGGTCTTTTCTTTTGAGTATTTTAAAACTCCCACCTAACTTAAACGTTACATGCTGTGGTAGTGGTTCACATGCTTTAGCCTTTAGGCTACTTGTCCCTATAAAATTAAAATACAGTGTGTATCATGCAGGTCTATTTGTTCTGTAGAAACATAAAAAGGAGGCGTTTCCCGGAGTCGGTGATGTTTGATTGACAGTACAGCCTGTTTTGCTTGTGGCGCTTTCACGACACAGAAACAAGTCAGTCGCTGGGAGACGACTTCAGTTTGTGACTTACGAGGCAGACACCTAACGGCAAATCAAGGTTTAAGTTCATTAAGTTATTATTTAAAACTTAGAACAGGGTTACTGGTGACTGTCGAGACTGACTGGCTGGTTGAGGGTAATTCCTCAGTTTTTTTTTTTTTTTTGCTAACCAGCTTAACGACAGCGGTTGTTTTGACTGGACTTTGAGTTGGTTGTGAAAACTAACTTCACCCAGCTAGCTAGCGAGTGGGGTTAGCTAGCTAGCTAACTAGCTCAGCTCAGCTCGGCTCGGCTCGGCACGGCAGCCCAGACACCAAACGGCTGTCCGTCTCCCTTCAAGCTGCAGCAGCAACTTAAAAGGAAAACCATCCTTCACATGGAGAGAAACGACAGCTCAAAAGGCAAGTACATAAAGCTACCGAGCGGTACATTGAGCTAATCGAGAAGTCAGAACTTAACGTGCTTTTTTGAAATTTATTTAACTTAACATTACCGATCTCTGCTTAGCCGAGGAGGGTGGGTTACTACTACTGTAAACATGGAGCACAGCGGAGAGGTCTGTGGGATGAAAACGGTGGAAATGTGCTTAAAAACTTTATGAAAATGTGGAGGAAAAAAAAAAAATCTGTACATATAGGGAAGCATGTTGGTTGCGTGCCTCTTATCATGCTGCATTTACAATGACAGTATTCACTGATTGTAAGTTAACATCCGCTTTCGGTGCAAACCAAATTTTTTTAGTACTGATCACTTGAGCTTCATACCTGTTTTTTGTCGTGGCTGTATGACGCTAAATAGCCGTTTCAGGTTAAACGTTACTGCTGTTGTAACGTAATGTCATGTTGCCTAATTATGCTAATCGCTGTGGTTTCTATTCACAGAGCACAATGCACGGAGCAAGCCCCTCTGTCTGTAGTAACCTGACAGATATGTGCACCGAGAGATGATATGGCAGAATTTCGGGCAAATGTTACAACGAGGCAATAGGCCAGTCAGGAAATTGGAGTAAAGCTGACACATAAAGGCTTTGCTACCCAGCAGCTTTGCCAGCTTGTGTGTGTGTGTGTGTGTGTGTGAGGAGAGAGAGTGTGTGTGTGTGTGTGAGTGTGTGTGTGCTCCAAGTGCCTATGGCGGAGTTTGGGAAGGACGGAAGCCTTCCTCCATTGAATCTTGAGGATACGGCCGTGCCCAGCGACGAGGCAGCTGGCAAGACGCATTGCGAAGTGTCGGTCTTGAATGGAGACTGTGGGATATCAGAAAATATGGTCGGCTCAGGATCCGTCGTCGCACCTGGCAGCCAAGCCGGGGTGGAAACCGCCAACACCTCTGTCGGAGTGGATGGCAAAAATGAAATACCACGCAGGAGCAGCATTATCAAGGTAAGCCTGGAAGTTAAAGTGTCCGTGTTATGCCATTCATTCCTGTGAGCTAGCCTGCACACCTACAATGAACATAGTGTTGGAAGTTACAATGCAAAGCCCTGCTCTCGTTTTAATAGCCCCTTTTGAGTGCATCGTTTGCCAGCTTTTCAGTAACCTTGCCTATGAGTGTGCTTCATATTTTCAATGAAATAGGTGGTAATCACAATCTAGGCCAGTAAATGGATCTCCAGTAGCACATCCTGTACTTGGTCTCAATATTATTCATAGAATTTGAACAGCACAGCTTCGCCTTATTCTTGAATCTCAATAATCTGGCTAATGTGTATGCCTGTAGAGGCTGGATAAAATGAGATGATCTTTGTTTCCAGAAGGGAAAAAATTAAGCATTGCCACTGAATGTTTTTGTATGTTGACCTCATATGCACAGATTAATGAGAGTTTGCCTCAACATTGTTTAGGTGTTGTACACTATCAGCTGAATATGAATCTAGTAGTGAGTAATACAATGCAATATCTCATATTGCTTTAGAAGAAAGGTGGTCAGAGGAAATCCTGCACTAAACACTCATGTTGTGTTGCCCTGTTCCAGGTGCTGATCTTTGGATGCTGTATGTATTTCAGAAGAATATATGCAAAAAAAACCAAACATACTTTAACTGATTAATATCTCTAAACTCTTTGGTCTCAGAATTATATATATTTATATATATGCATATATATATATATATACATATACATATGTATGTATATGTGTGTGTGTGTGTGTGTGTGTATATATATATATATATATATATATATATATATATATATGTATAGTGATTGTGATTTTCAGCCTTAAGCTGTGCACTTTAGTTTACTTGTCTCCTCAGTATGGGCGTAGTTGTCATAATAATGTCAGTCATAAGACTGTCATTATTGTTAATATTAACTGTACTCTATGCCTACAGAACATTTATCATAGCATGGACCCCAAATGGTTCTTGAAAGAGATGTCATGAATGTATTCCTCTGGCTTTTAGAGGTCAGTAAATCAGCAAAGTCAGGGATTTAATTCCCTCTAGAGCCAGCTAGATTTAAAATGCATGAGCTAGTGTAAGGAGTTGTTGAGAAGCAATTTTCAAATGACAGTGTCTCATGCATTTGAGTGAATTTGGTGGCTTAATCGTTTATTATCATGTGCAAAAATCAATACCATAATTAGGTATATGATTTGATACCTCAGTGAGGTTTCCCTGCGGTGGGTACAGTCTCCTGCAGAGGACTGGGTTCAGCAGCTCACCTTTTCACTGAGGTTTTGCAGGCAACACATTTTTGGCACATTGTGCATGTTGAACTTTGATGTGCCCTCTGCCTGGAGATTGATGGGGGGTGATATTGACACCTCTGCCTTGTTAAGTTCCAAGTAATTTCTAACTACACAAGGACCTGTCTCAGTTCCCAGGCCTGTTGAGTGTTATTTTATTTATTTATTTGTTTTTCGGTGTGTGATGTCCATTCCTGTGAGCTACAGGCTCTGTTGAAACATGCATATTACTTTATCAGCAGTAGATTTTTTTGAATGCATTTTGGATTCAACTCAAAACTTGTTGTTGCAGAGATGCCAGAGGAAAGCCTCTTTATGTAACATGTTCATTTGAAAACCTCCCATTGCTGTTCCTGTCCAGTTTAGTCAACTGTTCCAGAGGTTTACACGTGGTGGTCCAGTGCCAGGGCATCCATGCATACAAGAAATCATGCTCACTGACCTAAGTTCAATAACTACCATATCAGACACATCAGACAATATAATAAAAGCCTTCATGACGGGGCATATGAAATACATAAAGGGTCACTTATGAAATGATTTTTGTGGCGTTTGCTTAGCAACACAGCACACAGATGGATACACATCCAGTGAGTCACACAGCAGAGATGATGACTTCTGATAAGTTGGAGCCAAAATGAATGGCACGTTAAGTTAATATTAAGAGAACATGGACTCTTACCAAGGTGCGGGGTGATGCAGGAAGTGAAGTTCGTAGTCAAGATTGGAAAAAAATATCCTTCATATTTCACAGCTTGAAACTTTTTTGTGTATCATAAATGAATGCTACCAGTGCACCAATAAACCATTAAGTAAGAATTTCTATTCTGAATTGACTGACGTGATTTGAAAGTGATTTGGATTTCACTGATACTTTTTAAAAAGTGATGTGAAAATTGTAAGCATAAGTGGATTTGGATAGAGAAAGTGAAAATATGATGTCATCACTCATTTTCTGCTTGTGTGAAGCTTCCCATCTGAAGGCTATCATGCAAATCAAATATTCAGCAAGCCGCGCTCTTGTCTGCATGCCAATATTTTTGGTGAAGGCAGTTGTTTTTGCTTCTGACAGCTATGACTGATCGAATATTGTCCTGAGAGTTTAGTTGTAAAGGGTTGGACCAGTGTTAACAAGGCAGCCTGTTTCACACTGCCAGTCCGAGCCCTCAGTTCTTGTTAAACAGTTTCTCAAGTGATGGGAGGATGTGGTCGGAAGAACACCGACCACATTCTCATAGTAACAGCTGTAATACTTTGCGCTTAACAACAGGCTGACTTTTGTAGAACATATTTGGTGGTGTGGGTGTTAATGCATGTTTGTGGTGAGAGGGTTCAAGCTTGAGACCTTTCTTCCAAAATTGCATGTGCAAAGTCTGAAAACCTGAAACCTACAGTTGTTGGCTGACAAAATAACATCTTTGTGGCACTTTTAATTCAGTGGTTTCTGAATGCTGAACTTAAATTGATACTCCACCCAAAATCTGCACTTACCGTCCCACTTATCTTTTCAATGGTGGCACATTTTCAAGCACAAATATGTCCACAGAAGCTTCTCTAAACTCCCTAGCTTTTAATTTGTATGCTCAGTATATTTGAAGCTATTGTTTTTGTACAAATACACTGCCTCCATGTCGCCCCCAAATGAAACACAGAAGCTCTCTTTTGGGAAGAGCAACAGACTTTTCTGGACAATGCTGAGCATATGAATTACTGTAAAATGGAAACGAGTATTATGCAGAAAGAGTGGTTGGGGAATTGACAGCCATCTACATGGGGTTTGATAGTCTGAGAGGTTTTGGGTGGAATAACACTTAAAGATAACTTTTCTTTTCTCTAAGGAAGTTTTTTTTAGTTTGTAGAATAGTTTATAGGCTTGAAAATTAAATGATGAGTGTGTGGTATGTTTTTTTTTTTTTTTAAATTTTCTCATGAACTGCTGCACATCTACTCCATAAGTGGACATCGCCTTTGTTCTGATATTAACGCACCACATTTAGAGATTTGTGCAGCTTTACCAGGGGTATCTACACTTTTGAGTGTTTTGTAGTTTGAATTATAACTTTTCACGTTCTCAACTCATCAAATGTGTAAGTGCTGTATTAAAGATATAGTGTTGTATGTTTAGGTTACACAGCGACTATGTGATATTAAAGCATTTATGCGTAGCTTAAGTGATGGCTTAGGTGTTTACTAGTCCATTTTAAACCAGGGCTTCACCAGGAAATTATAACCATGTTGTGTGTGGGTGGCCAGTGGCAGGAGAAATAATGACCTATGGCTACACTTTTCTTCCCACCTCACTTCTCATCTCAGATCATCTTCAAGGTAGGTGAAGAGGATATTTCCATTGCTTTGTAAATAACACTTATTTCGCAGCTCTGGTAGGAGAAGAAAACAATCTTAGCTTGTGATATAACCCTGTTAAAAGGGAAAACAATATGGCAATAATTATGTTGGACCAGCAGACAGTGCCATGAGTCTAAACAAGTCTGAGTTAAATAGATTCCCCTTTGAATTCATCTCTTAAACATGCTTAAAGGTGAAATGTTGTACTAGCGATGAGGAGAGTTGGCAACGCTGTCTGTGAATGCTTCCTGGTGACGTAATAGAAACTGTTTGTGCTAATTCATCTTGAAAGAGCAATGGGGAAACTCCAACACTTGGCTGGACTACCAATGGTGTAATTTTATCACTCAGTCAGTCAATCAGTGACAGACATTTGTGTTTTCAGGGTGTGCCCCGCTGTTGCGGTTCACCCAAAAAGTCTTTCAGTTCTGTGCAAGATGACAGTGCATCTTTGCTACGCACATTACATACCTACCTTTACATTTGACAATAATGATTTTAAAACTGGTTTCACATAGTTATAAGTCTTGGCAGAGTTGAAAGTCATTGTTAGGTTGTAGATTCCCTTTGACTACATGGTATTTACAATCACTGAGCACTTTCTTACGAACACCATACTAATACTGGATTCCACGAGATTTTGGAAGGATTCCTTTGAGATTCTGCTCCATGTTGACATGACTGCATCACATCATTTCTGCAGATTTGTCAGCTTCACATTCATGCTTCTAATCTCCTGTTCTACCACATCTCAAAGGTGTTATATTGGATTCAGATCTGGTGAGTGGGGGGGTTGACCTCTGATTTGTGACATGGTTTATTATCTATTGAAGGCAGATGGTCAGCAACAATACTCAGATAGTTTGTGACATATAAACCATGATTGATTGGTATTAAGGGGCTCAAAGTGTGCCAAGAAAACATGCCCCACCCCACTTGTTAACAACACAAGGCAGGTTGGGTCCATGGATTCATGCTGTTGATGCCAGATTCTGACCCTACCATCTGCTGCCTCAGCAGAAATCCAGATTCATCAGATCAGACTGCGTTTTTTTCAGCCATCAACTCTCCAGTTTAGGTGAACCTGTGCCCACTGCAGCCAGTCTAGGGTAGACATGTGATGTTTTTCTGCTCACCACAGTTGAAAAGAGTGGTTATCTGAGTTACCATAGCCTGTCTGGCAGCTTGACTACTCTGGCCATTCTCCTCTGACCTCTCTCATCAACAAGGCATTTCTGCCTGCGAAACTGTCGCTCACTGGATGCTTTTGTTTTTGGCTCCATTCTGAGACCATTGTGAGTGAAAATCAGCAGTTTCAGAAATACTCAAACCAGCCTGTCTGGTACCAACGCTCATACCACGATCACGGTCACTGAGATCACATTTTTCCCCATTCTGATGTTTGATGTGAACATTTACTGAAGCATCTGACATCTATCTGCAGGATTTTAGGGATTGCACTACTGCCACATGATTGGCTGATTGGATAATTGCATGAATATGCAGGTGTACAGGTCTTCAGTGAGTGTATATTGAAATGTGAGTGTTTTAGCAGTGCTTTCCTTGAGCCAAAGTGTTGTAGTTATAAAATAATATCCTGTCACTTTAAGTAAAAGGATGCTCTCAGTATTTCCACTGCATATCAAGTATTTTGTGCTCTGCAAGGTTAGTGCTAATGTTGTGTATGTGTATGTATGTATATGCAATACATTGGCCCATGTAAGTACGTCACTGGAATGTGTAAATGTACAGGCATTAATTGTCCTATTTTGTGGGACTGAAAAGAGGCAAGGGAAATTAACTGGGGAAAAGTAATTTCGCTTGAAATGACCGTTGATGTAGCCTTAGGCAATAAAGCTAGCTTTGTGATATTCACACTGTGAATATGTTCAATAAATTCACTTTAAGTAGAAAAAAATGTCAACTGCACAGTGTCTTTTCTCAAAGTGGGTGGCATAACATTTTCCATTAGGAAGGTGGTGATGCAAATGTTGTTGATATTGCCTAGCATTGTCAAATTAATTATTCATTGCGTCATTCTAGAAACCAACACTTAAGTGTTATGACTTTCCCACCATCATTTAACCTAAATCTGCCAAGAACAGATTGTTATTTAACACAAACTCCACTTGTGCTTTTAACTTCAGAGAGGGACTTGCTGAATATATATTTGAGCAATGTAGCTTGCACGCTTAAGTGCAATCCTGTTGCCCAAACCAATGCCGATGGCAGTTGATGGGGCAATTTATTTAAGATCTTTCGACAGCCATCCTTGATACAGGGTCCTGCTGCTGTCTCACAGTTGCTATGTGTTCAAGGCGACTTACAGCAGCACTCAGTCCCTTACTTGAATCATTGCCTATTCATTCATCAGCTCAGGTGTCACTGATTTACACAAGTGCTGCTTGCCTCACCCAGTTATTTCAAGGACAGCTCAAATGACTCGGCAGTGATTACAGTTCTGCCACATTAATGGTAGAAGTGGTTCTACGCCCTTATAATGAGTTGCGTTAATATTTTACTGTAATCATAAATGAAGCACAGGAAGGAGAGTACGTATTTAAACATTTAACATGGAGTTAAATCATAAATAATTATGTTTCTACGCCACTGTCACATATTAAAATCCCAGATTCAAGGCTGTGACTCAGATGTCAATAAAAGACATCTAATAAGCCTCTTGAGAGAAAATGCAAGGCTGACTGTCACTCCTAGAATGTATGTTTAGGGTTTTAACAGGATTTAGCTGTTCTGAAGTGCTGATGCATAATTAACATAATCCACACTATAAGTATGTTGATATTGTCTACTTCGTGGTAATTGCTGTGGACTAGAGCTACAACAATTTGGTGGTTTTTGAGGCACTTTTTCAAGCAAAAATGGAAAAAAAATCAAATGTGACAAATTGCTACTTTTCCTTGTCTCAGCATTATAATAAACTGTATATCTCCGAGTTTAGACTGTTGGGCAGACAAAACAAGATCTGTGGTGACATTAGCTTGCATTCTAGGAATTGTGGTGGTTATTTTTAATTTTTTTCATGTTTCATAGATCAAAGTGTTTATCAAGTCATCAAGAAAAAAATAACTCAGATTATTCCATTGGGAAAGCGATTGTTAGTTGCTGCCCTACTGCCGACAAGCTCTTCACTCTCCCTTGTCTTATTGGTGCTTAAATTACCAACTGCCATTTCTTGCGCACTAAATATTTAAATATTTAATGAGCCTATCCATATAATTGTCAACTATGAGAAAATCTTAGTGTTTATATTATTTCCAACACTGTTTACAGCGAGTCCTCCCTCACTGTAATTTGATCTCATCGACAAACTTGTTGGTGTTGACTCAATGAACTGGAAAGCTCTGTTTGAGGTGATCGCAAACCGAAGCCCTGCCAAAGTCTACTTCTGTTTGCAAGGAACATGTTAACATGTCGGCCCTTTGTTCCACAGTGTGGGCCATATAATCAGTGATTGGCATGTTGAACAAAGCTAATGATAAAATGATATTAACATTGTTTTTAAAACACTCTGATATTAACTGTGTTTAAGTCCTTGAGGAAATATTCTGTGTCGACTGGATTGAAATTAAATTGACCAGGTATTTGTTATTCCCTGTGCCTTAACTCTGTCTTGCATAACTGTTCAGCCTTCTCGGATGAATCAGTTAAGCTGTTGTTGCAATATTGACAATGTTGGCTGTGGAAATCTTATGAAATTGGCAGCTAATAGACTGTGTTAATTTTACTCATAGTGCAGGCAGAACATTTGAAGCCAGTCAGTGTTCTCAAACCGTCTCATCTTTGGATGCTGAGGCTGTGCTGATGCCTCTCTCTCTCTCTCTCTCTCTCTTTTTTGTTATTCTGAACTGTGACATGACAGTTTTGCGCGACCATTTTCCAGTTGAGGTCTGATCAGAATAAATGGTTTGAGGTCTGATGTGATTGAAAAATTACAGGGTATGCACTGTTACATTACAGTACTCATCAATAAATGGATAATCAGCATTTCAAGCTATGTTTGTTATGGCTCAATTTGAGATAATGCTGCTTTAATGTGCTTACACCAATTTGCAAATATTACACCTTAAGTAAAAATGTAGAATCTAGCTGTTTGAGGCAAATTACCTTTGTTTCAGTGCTATAGCTATATTCAGCTGGTAGGTAACAGCTGTTTCGTACCCCGATTCTGTGTTTTGAAAGTTTGAGTCTCACCCACACTAATAAGGGTCCACATAACAGCTGCACCCTGATAACGCTATAGAAGCATTAGTCACAGGTTGATGTTTTTTTGTAGTTGTTTAACCCAAAGGTCTGGAAAGGTCTGACACCCAGGCTTAACACTTAAAGGTTGACCCAACTTTCCATCAGGTCGGTCTCTCTTTCAGCAGATGAGTTCTGAGAGTTAATTTTCAAAAATGTAATTGTCTTATGTCCTTACGACTTCACAGAAAAAAGAGAATTTTGTCAGAGATAAATTATACTGAATACAGGACAGGTATAGGTTTCTTTTTGTGGTAACAGGGAATTTAGTTTAAAAACAAATTAACCATCACTGTTGCCATCTCCAATAGGACATTTGGCTTTGCCTCAGTAGTGTGGGGTCAGTCGTTAGTCGTCGTAACCCCACACTGGTCCTGGGGGAAGATTACATATGGTGTTTGCATTGTATGCAGAGAGCTTTCGTATGATTGGGAAGTGTGCTCCTTGTGAAATGAGAAATGCCACTGGTAAGTGTTAACTGGCAATGCCATTTTGCTTGGCTTGCTGGTTGACATTTTTCTCAAGGTCCTGTTAAATATTTTATTCGCAGCCGCCATAAAAATGTCTAAATCCTTTCTAACATCCGGCTTTTATCCAATGGCTGTGAAGAAAACTGGGAAGGCTGTCATCATGAGGCTGTGTGTGATGTCAAACTGCACACACATGGGTCAAGTACAGGTTAAACTGTCACTGTCTTTGCTGTCTACACTACGCCCAACGGGAAAAAATGCGAGTCACAACAAAGAGTGGGAAGCTACTTATAACTGGGTGAAGCTAGTGGAAGTCAGTTGTCAGTATTTTTTTTTTGAGTTATTTTTCAATTTCACACAGGGCAGAATACAATGTGAAGCAACACAGTACATGTGAGTCTCAAAAGAAAAGAGATGTGCCAATCTATGGATGCATTGCTACTGAAACCCATAGGTGACTGCCAGGCAGATAAGGTAACAGCAGTTGAAATTACTAGCGTTGACCACGCTGTGCAGCAATGCTAATCATACAGGCCAGCAGACTGTGGTGGTAAGCTAGTGAAAATGTCATGTGATTGTGCAGAAGCAGTGCCCATAGTTATAGATGTGCTTGCACCTGCCTCTATGGAGACTTCTTTGGGAGAAAAGAGAAAAGGAATACATGAGTGCAAGCAGACTATTGCATAAGACCATAAGAACTGTGAAACTTGAGCTTCCTTTTATGCTGACTCTACTTACCCAGAGAAGACGTTAGGAAAGTTGCATTCAAATAAAATGTATTTGTGAAATCCTGCACCTTCTAAACGCCTAACCTGTGACCTGCTAGTTGATTGTGTATGTTTACTTTTTTAAGTTAGATAGACATTATAAATCGGAATTTTAGAGCTGTCCGACATTGTCTCACACGAACGTACTCTTTGGCCCACATTTGGTTTTTTGGGATCTGGTTATCCTACTTGGTACAGTGATAGAAGAGGAGGTCTATTATTTTTTTCATATAGCTAATATCTGCAGGCGAGAGATCAGTGATGGTGTTCACAGGGTGATGTTTCATCAGCATCTTAGTAGCAACTACCACTCATCCAGAGCCTATGGGCTTTTTGTGAAAACGTCATATAAATTGAATTAATGACATGCGTAGGCTTTGGGGTCAGAAGGTATTCAGTCAGCTCCTGTAGACATAGAGCTTAGTGTGCAACTTAATAAAGCATCAAAACTGTGTAAAGGCACTTAATAACTTTACTGAATTAACAAATTAATTTATTGTAACTGTGGTTAATGGCTCAATCAATATTTGAGAACATGAGAAGCTTTCTCCCAAAGCCTAGAGCCAAAAAACTAAGAGCTGATGTAGAACCTGGAACTGCTCCACAGTTTGGAGAAAAATGGTGGTGAACAATTAACTGAGAACACCTAAGGCTATTTTTTTTCTCCGGTTAATAGTATATTTTCCTTTTTCAGAACTGAAATACTGCCATAGAGAGCACATTTGAGTATAACTTTTGAGGGAACATTTTCTAGTGTCAGCAAAGTCCTTGGTTTCTAGCTTTGGGAAAGCGTTATTCATGCTGAGAAATGGGACTTTTCTCGAGCATGTGGACAACACATTTCAAAAGTTTGTGGTCTCTTTCAGCTGCTTGTGCTAATTTTGTTACGTGCTCTTGTCACTTGTGTATATCCACCCAGCAGCATTATGCAAGAGAGCATTTGGTTTTAAGAGGTCAGACAATCCAATGACTGAAGAGTGCTTTTCTTTTGGTTCAGCTGCACAACCAAAATAACCAAGTCAATTTGTCAGTTACATTACATCAACAAAAACCCCTCAAATTTACAAATGCATGGTCTGAATACTGTTAAGACATATTTTCTTTGACAGATATTCAAGATGATGATGAACAAATGCATACAGAATTAAAATAATAGATCAGACTAAACAATATAAAGTCATAAAGTGAAGAGAATGCATTTACGTTGAGGCCCCTGCTTTGGTGTCAGCTTGTGTTGAGCTCTGGTGACTGATAACTTCTAGTCACAACCGCAGTGTTCTAGAACCAGATATGCTACCCTCATAATGTTTGTTCAGGAAATGGTAAAGCTTTAAAAGTTACTCCCATGGTAGTCACCTCCTTCACACTTCATTTGACCAACAACTGATATCATATGGTACAGAACAGCAGCAGCTGGGCCTTCACCAGGTTCAAACTCCTGTGGGATTTGACTGCAGTGCACCTGGAGAACAAAAAGTCTCCACATGCTATTTTAATCAAACAACAGGCTCTTGACTAGAAGAGTGTTTATCTTGTGTTACAATATTAAACATTGAACACATAATAACTTTAATGTGCAGTAAAAAATGACATTGTCTTAATTAAAATAATTTTATTTTCACTTAAAAGGTATTAACTAAGAGAGAACGGTGCATTTATGAGAAAAGAAAATATATCCCAATAAATTTAAGGTGTAAAGTTAATTTAATGTGGATTTAAAAAGTTGAACTGCAGGTGAAAGGGATATGTTGGTGTTTTTCTTGGCCTTGATGGCTTCATCGTATTGTATTTTGTGAGATCTTTCTGGTTGTATGAATTGATGGTGTTAAAATGGTTGCAGTGTGTGCTATTTCCTCTTCCTTACTGTCAACAGTGAGGTTTCCTTGTGACTCATTTGTTCTAGTTTTCGTTGTTCCTCCTAAGCGTTTTCTGTCACCGTGTTACTCTCCCAACTGTCTTTCACACTTTATATTTGTTTTCATCTCAGCCTCCTCTGCCTGTTGAACCTATCAGGTGGTGTTAACACAGTCTTCTTATTTAACAAGGCAGCTTGGAAAGAAATTTTCAGGAGTTGGTAACACAAGAGATCTCCATGCTAATTGTTAAGCAATGCAATAGCTATCATGAACAAATGGGATTGCACATGGTTATGTATATGACTCAAAAGTGCAATTTTTTATTCATTAATCATGCATCTCTAATAGTCAACTCATAGAGAACATGGGATTTAGGCATAAAATACTCAAAGTGATTGAGCTTTGTTGTAATGTTCCCTCATGTGCATACTATTATGGATTGAGCAGTACTGTATATATTACCTTTGTTTTCTTGTAGTCTGCTTAGAAAAAACTGGACGTGCACCAATCCAACTTACATATATGGCGCTAAAAACTAAAGTCTGTTGTGACTGACTGAATGAATTAAATTGATTTTCATACTTAACACTGAATTTTGTAACTAATAATGTCAGTACTGGGATTATGATTCAGTCACCAATGAGCCACAATTTAGCTTTTCTTTTTTAAATAAATAAGGATTTTTTTTTTTTTGCTGTTCCAAAAACGTAACTTTGAGCTTAAATCAGTTAGATCACATACTGTGGCACCTTGTGGTATGTTTTAACTTTAATTTGTTGGGTATCGTACAGCAACACGTCCCCCCACTTTACTTTGCTTGGTAGGTAGTTGAAAACGTTAATACAGCCATGGCTCAATCATGACTCTTAATCTGAGGACTAACAGTCTACATTAAACCACATGATGTTACATGTTTCCACATACAAAAAGAAAGTCTGCAGCATATCAACATGTCTTGTGACTTTAAAATGCTGATATTACATGCAGTGATAAACAATACTGACTAACTGATTATTGAATAAGTCAGCTCATGAACATCACTAGCAGCCGGCGCACAATGGAAACCAGAGAGACATATATTAGGCTAATAAAAGAGACACATTTGGACCAGTCTGGTCACAGTGTTCCGTTTGTATTCAGATGAAATTCCTTTGATTGACTTAATTAACATTATTGTGAACCAAAACCAATCCTGGTAAAAGTTGCTTTGTGCTGTGATGTGATTCAGGTGATTCACATTGCTTGTTGTTGGGGATGTAGGTAGAACAGTGGAGCAGAGAGTAATGGGTCCCCTGTGATGTCCTCGGTTGTACAGGCAGTTCATAATTGCTCACTGAGCCAGAAAAAAAAAAAGCAAGATTCAGCCCATTAGGGGATTCAGATTCCTATGGGATCTGTGAGCAGTTGGATATACTCTCACTTAGTCATACTCTCTCCATCTTGCTTTCTCATCATCTCTTGCTGTGTTTGCTTCTCTCTCTGACTCATTCTCTTTCTCCTTCACTCACTCATCACACATGCTCTAAAACACACCAAACATATATTTAAACAGTATGTAAAGGCATAAAAGTAATTTCCCTTATCAGGGTGAGCCTACCGGGATTGGCCTGTCATTATCTCTTTATTATGGAACCCCATGAAAACATCTAATATCCCTTTTTATATTCCACTGACTTGCTTTCAAAATGTACCACTGCGTTTCTTCTCTGAACATAACTAAAAAGAGAAATGAGCTCAGTAAAGGATAATGAGCACTGTTAAGCAACAGCTATGCAAAAAAAAGTCTTTTAACAATGAAACACAGACTGTGACCTCGATTCCCCTAGCATTGTATAAAAAAAATTACAGTTTCACAGATTTAAAAGAAGTGATGAGTAATAGCATGGCGTGGCAGTAAGTTTTTGTATGTGTACTCCTGACTGGATAAGGTTGTTGATCAACACCGGTGACAGGATGTACTCACTGGTGCTGTAATTTTCTGGCTTATGAAATGTACTTTTTTCAAAACATGCTGCTGTGGACTTAAATACACTCCCCATCAAATTGTGCAGGTGAAATCCTTTAAAGTAATCAGTTCAATTTTTTTCTAACTCTTTGGAGGACAGATCAAGGTCTTCTAAGGTTTAACTTGTTTTGGTGATGTGCTTTGGCCTGGTTAACAAAATTTTTTGAATCACTTTGTGTTATTATTATTGAAGTCCAAGAAACAGAGATGAAGTATCTGATAAAACTATAAATAGGCAATCTGATAATGGTGATCATGTCTTTTTAAGGACCTTTATAAGAACTAATAAAACTGTACTTATTGCAACAGAAAACGCCCTTGGCCACCTCCACCTTCCACCAGAGCCAGAAAAGGGACTGTTGCATAAGAAGTAGTCCTCTCAGGAAATAATAACATATGCTAAAACAGAGATGTGTGTGTGTGTGCGTGAGTGCAGTATTGTTTTCTAGTTTTGGTAAAGGAAGCAGAGGGAAATCCTGAGGTGAATGGCTGGCATTGCAACTCTTACAGTACAGCAGGAAGCAGACACATACCATCAGTAAGCTGTGACTGTGTAACAAAGGGGTAATATATAGTCTAGTCCACATTCTTGCCCAGATCATAAGGATTATCTGCAGTCATGCATTTTGATTTTAAGCTCCCCTTTTATATAATGAACTCCCTTTGAGCATCAGACAGTGTAAAGGAATGTGATTAGTATGTTTCGAGTTTATTTGACATGGGCCATGCAGGGTTCACAGAGAGGTGTAGAATTCATCCAATCAGAGTAAACGTGTCACAATCTGTGTTTTGAAATACTCCAGCACACAGATGGGATTTATAATGATTAATTGATTTAAAAAATCATTTCATAATATTATTTGGCTGGGTTTAAAAGTTCAGAGTTGCAGACTGAGGCTTTCCTGGATCTGTTTGATAGGATGTTTATTATTGTACTTGATTGTATTTGAGATGGTTTTCACATTGGGTAGGACTTTGTTTGCATCTCCTTGGCTTCTGTCCTCTGTACATATCCATTTAGTTTTATCATTGTATGTCATCTACTATGGTGTCTTAATTGTGCAAATAAACAATCTGACTTACACTATGCTGTCAGCAGCAGGCTGCAGTAACTGCATATTGTCAGATTGCAAACAAGTGTGTGCATGATGTAGCACAACACAGCCAATCCCTGTGTACCTCTAACAGCCACTGCCAAGCCATGGTAGTGTGTAAGATCATAGAGGAGACAGTAAGCAGACGGGACAAAAGTTATTATGATGAAACAGCTTCAACAATTTCTAAAAGCTGATCTGCTACACTGCCATCTATCTCAATTGGTGTGGTCAAAAACCAGCCTTTTCTGCTGAGAGTATTTACAAAACTAAATTTGTTAAAGTAAAATGCAGAAGATGTGACTGTTACGATGGATGTGTGAAAGCTCATCTATCCATTTACAGACATGAAAATCATACATGCAACCAGTGCAATCATTTTATGGCTTTGTCCATGCTATGCGCATCTGAGTTTGATTACATAAGAGGTTGTGAAGGTTTTGAGCATTTCATTTATCCCCAAAGGAAAATAAAGATCAAGGGTTTCTACTGGAGTGCAGCGTCAGGAATTTTTAAGTTGGCAACATCCTATTGTTGACAAAGTGATGCATTCCTTTTGTATTAAGTGTTACCAATACGCTGTCACATGATGATAAACAATGGTTTGGGTTTGGCTGGTGCTAAATTTGTGATATAAGTTTGAATAATTTAAAATATAAAATGGTGCCCTTGTGCTGAAGGAACCTGCTGCAGTGGAAAGAGCAGGGTTCATTGAAAATGTCAGAAATGTGGCTGCTGTAGTTAACTGGATTTGTGTGGGCGATACTTCCTCAGGGATGATTCCCTGTTCTATCTCCATAATATACAGTGACAGGTACCTTAAGTCACCCAACAAAGTTGCTGCTGTGATTCTGTTCAGCAAATGCTCCAATGGAACAAAGGGGGACCAGGAAGGAAGGACTAAACATGAAGACAGTATATCAGAGCAGGCAGCATGCTGTGTTGTTCTGTGGTACAGGCATTTACTGGAATTTGGTCTTTCCAGTGTGACAACTTCAAGGAACAATATTTAAACCTGAATCCTTTTGACATTTGTCAAACTTAAAATATTGTGAAATGGGTATTTCACTGAAGGCAGAAAGGTATTGTAAACAGATTTGGTTCCATTAATGAAGGCATATGGCAAACAATATTACTGCTGCAGTGACCAGGATAGAGGTTAGCATTTGTGTTTGTCCTGTGTTTCGTTTTCGGCTTTAAGAAGGTGGATGGTTGATGGAATGATTGAGGGAATGATTAAAACAAACAATTGTCACTGTATTGACAAGCAACACATTGTCTGGTCTATGTACGAATATGAATCTGGTGTAATACAATGTTATGTGTGTGTACTTAACAAAGAACTGTATTTTCTTTTTTGAATCAGGTTGGTTTATGTTTCCCTTTTCACCTGTGAAAGATTGAAAATAACCATAAACGGACATCAAACATTTATTCTTTACAGACTAGGTTGATTTGTTTAATGATGAGAAACAAAGCAACATTGAGCATAACCCTATCTTCAAACTGTAAGAACTTCTAAAGTGCATTTATATTACTTAAAAACATAAAGAGAAAAAAAAGTTGTAGTTATTTGTTTATTATAATAATTTATTCTTATATCAGTGGAAAGATTTTTATTTGTGGAAAATGTTCCTCTGTTTCTGTGCAGGATGGCTCAAGACAGCGTAAAGAAAGAAAGAAGACTGTATCATTCAGCAGCATGCCCACTGAGAAGAAAATCAGCAGTGCGAGTGACTGCATCAGTGCCATGGTGGACGGCACTGAGCTGAAGAAAGTGAGGTCCAATTCGCGCATTTACCACCGCTACTTTCTGCTCGATGCCGACATGCAGTCTTTGAGATGGGAACCCTCAAAGAAGGAATCAGAAAAGGCCAAAATTGATGTAAAATCCATCAAAGAGGTTCGGACAGGGAAAAACACAGACACTTTTAGAACCAATGGAACCTATGATCAGATATCAGAGGACTGTGCTTTCTCAGTCATCTTTGGGGAGAACTATGAGTCCCTGGACTTGGTGGCAAACACTGCAGATGTAGCCAACATATGGGTAACAGGGCTGAGGTACCTGATCTCCTATGGGAAACACACGTTAAATATGATAGAGAGCACTCAGAATGACATGCGCTCATCGTGGCTAGGTGAACTTTTTGATGAGGCAGACAGTAACAACAGCAAACAAATAACAATTTGTGCTGCTGTGCAGCTAGTCAAGAAGCTGAACCCAGGACTTAAAAATGTGAAAATAGAACTCAAGTTCAAGGAGCTTCACAAAGCTAAGGACAAAGCGGGTTCTGATGTGACAAAAGACGAGTTCATCGAGGTCTTTCATGATCTTTGCACCAGACCAGAAATTTATTTTCTCTTTGTTCAATTCTCCAGCAACAAAGAATTTCTGGATACCAAGGACTTAATGATATTTCTGGAGGCGGAGCAGGGTATGGCACAAGTAAGTGAAGACACCAGCTTAGAGGTCATTCAGAAATATGAACCGTCTAAAGAGGGCCAACTCAAGGGCTGGCTTTCTCTCGATGGCTTCACCAACTATCTTATGTCACCAGAATGCCACATATTTGACCCAGAACACAAAAGAGTATGCCAAGACATGAACCAGCCCTTGTCCCACTATTACATCAATGCATCCCACAATACATACCTGATAGAGGATCAGTTCAGAGGTCCCTCAGATGTGACAGGGTATATCCGTGCTCTCAAGATGGGCTGCCGCAGCGTAGAGCTGGATGTGTGGGATGGGCCTGATAACGAACCTGTTATTTACACTGGCCACACAATGACGTCACAGATAGTTTTCCGCAGCGTCATTGATGTCATCAACAAGTACGCCTTTGTTGCATCTGAGTTTCCACTGATAGTGTGTTTAGAAAACCATTGCTCCTTAAAGCAGCAGAGAGTCATGTTTCAGCACCTGAAGAAGATCCTCGGAGACAAGATTCACCTAGATATTCCTAAACCTGAGGACTGCTACCTCCCCTCCCCCTCTGAGCTGAAGGGAAAGATCCTGCTGAAGGGTAAGAAACTGAGCACGAACTGCACTGCTTCAGAAGGTGAGGTGACAGACGAGGACGAGGGGGCAGAGATGTCTCAAAGGATGAGCATTGAGTCTGCGGAACAACAGACTATCGCACCCAAGAAATTCCAGCTGTCAAAGGACCTCTCTGACCTGGTGACCTTGTGTAAGTCTGTGGAGTTCAGAGACTTCCCAACGTCTTTCCAGAGTCAAAAGCACTGGGAGCTCTGCTCTTTCAACGAGGTCTTTGCCAGTCGCTGTGCCAGTGACTTCCCAGGCGACTTTGTTAACTATAACAAGAAGTACCTGGCACGGGTTTACCCCAGCCCCATGCGGATTGACTCCAGCAACATGAATCCACAAGACTTCTGGAAGTGTGGTTGCCAGATTGTAGCAATGAACTACCAGACTCCAGGCCTGATGATGGATCTAAACATTGGCTGGTTCCGTCAGAATGGGAACTGTGGCTATGTGCTGCGTCCAGCCATCATGAGGGAGCAGGTTTCGTATTTTAGTGCCAACACTAAAGATTCAGTTCCTGGTGTTTCTCCACAACTCCTACACATCAAGATCATCAGTGGACAAAACTTCCCCAAACCCAAAGGCTCAGGTGCCAAAGGAGACGTAGTAGACCCCTATGTGTACGTGGAAATACACGGCATTCCCGCCGATTGCGCCGAACAAAGGACTAAGACAGTCAACCAGAACGGGGATAACCCTCTGTTTGATGAGAGCTTTGAGTTTCAGATAAATCTCCCAGAGCTTGCAATGGTGCGCTTTGTGGTGCTAGATGACGACTACATTGGGGATGAATTTATTGGCCAGTATACAATCCCCTTTGAGTGTCTCCAACCGGGTTTCCGCCATATACCGCTACAGTCTCTGACAGGGGAAGTTCTGCCACACACCTTGCTGTTTGTTCACGTGGCCATAACCAATCGAAGAGGAGGCGGCAAGCCACACAAAAGGGGACTGTCTGTACGAAAGGGCAAGAGGAGTCGAGAGTATGCCAGCATGAGAGTGCTATTGATCAAGGCTGTGGATGATGTCTTCAAAACAGCCATGCTGCCACTGAGAGAGGCGACGGACCTCAGAGAAAACATGCAGGTAAGAAGTTAAACTCCATTAAAGGCTTATTTGATTTGCTTGTGTCCTTGCTACTGAGCCAACAATATCATCACTGGTATATGTGGTGACTGTGTTACTTTTTCTTCCATCTTCCAGCATGAGAATGTTTTTCTCTGAAAGAGTAGACTGAAGAAAACATACCCCCAAGTCAAGAATATAACAGATATATGATTATAACCAGATTCACTACAAAGAAGCTTGAGCATCTAAAAAAAGGCTCCCGCTCTGGAAAGAGAAACACAAAACCACCAGGCTCGACTGAACCACATTTGATCTGATCCTCATGTGTTGCGCAATAGTCAAAACAGATGCAGAGAGACAAGTTGAAGAACATTATGGTGAGAGCCCTGTTTGAATGGTAGATCCACGTAATTGATATTCAGAACTTTTAACAGTGGAATGAAAAGGTAACAAATAATCATGATGGTGATGAACATGACCTTTAACCAGGCACCATCACACTCACATTTTTTAATGGCTACCAATGAATGATAATGAATCCAGTGTGACCCTGGTCTTTATTTCTTTTCTGTGTTCACATTTATCACATATTTGTGGTCTTCTACCCGCATTTGAATCCTATGTAACAGAACATATTACATTTTATGATAAATACTGTACTGGAGTGTCACAACACTCTGTGGTTGGTCTCATGTTATTTCTCTTCAGGCATTGTATTAGGATTTATTTTGGTAGCCCTGTTTACATTGCAGTCATTGTGTGATAACAAGCCACTGGCCTTGAGACTGTAACACATCTTCCCTGTCCTGTCACAGTTTGTCCCTCCGGTTGTTTATGTAGGGTTTAAATTTGGCCTTTCACAGGAAGGTTAGGATGTGTGTGTGTGTGTGTGTGTGTGTGTGTGTGTGTGTGTGTGTGTGTGTGTGTGTGTGTGTGTGTGTTCCATGTGATACTGCTGTCAGTCTAGAGGGATTGAGTTTGGCTAACAAATGCCAAAATGAAACTTCTCACAGGTAATGAGCAAGCTTCCAGCCACTTCCTCTGACAGCCTGTTACTCTGTGGGGTTGTGGTTATGTTTTATGTAAATCAACGTCAGAGTTGAGCAACATGGAATATTAAGTTCCTCTCTCTTCAGACTTTTATGGACGGTTATATCATAAGATGTTTGTTTTGCCTGGCATGTAGGTATAAACCAGCTTTACTGCATGTGAGCATTACTGCAACTTTTCTGCTCTCTCTCTGCAGAATGCCATAGTGTCCTTTAAAGAGCTGTGCGGCCTTTCAGCGGTGGCTAACCTGAAGCAGTGCATCTTGGCCCTTTCCCCTCGACTGACCGGACCCGACAACAGCCCCATTCTGGTTTTCAACCTCTCTGACCAGTACCCCAACTTGGAGCCCCAAAGCCTGCTGCCAGAGGTCCTAAAGAAAGTCGTCACCACCTATGACATGGTCAGTCGGGAAGAGTTTTCACAGTAATAACACTTCAAAGAAAAACTGATACAAACAGATGGAGGGGAGAGACAAATAACTGACCTGTGTGGGTAAAATCTGAAAGGGGCTTTTTATATTAATTTGTACGACTTCAAAGAATTCAAAACATTAACCAGACATGATTTAATCTGCTGCTGCTTTGAGGAAACTGTGTTTTCTGTCTGTTCTTGTGGTTCTGGTGCAGGAAGCAGTGCACATGGAAAAAACCTTTTCTCAACACATGAACTTTAGTTAACTGGGGATTTTTGTAGTTGTGCTTTCCGTTTGTCTATGTGCAGTATCCATCTATGCTTCCACCGATCAAAGGGAAACACAAGAGCCAACCAAGCAAACTAGCTTTGACTCCAATCAAATCAATACCTTGGCTTTACTGGTCTTAATGGGGACACACAGAGATGGTTAGGTAATGGGCCAGAGCTCTGTTAAGTAATAAAATCAATGTTCACAAGTTATGCAACATGCCATTGAGGCTATTCCCAGACAATGCTATTATCCTTAACACACTCTGCTCTCTTACACTGGTTCTCAGCACATCACAAGCAAATCAACCTTCCACCATTATTTCAAGCAGAAGGCAGAGATCCCCTGCAAAAATCCACTAGCAAACGTAGAGCCACAAGTGAAGTACTTTGAATAAGTTTGCATCCACTATCAGATATTTCCATCCTTTTTGTTTGTAGCATTATATCCCCAGAATATTTATTAAACACAGTAAGATAATCAGATATTCAGTTTAGCAACAGTGTCTGTGCCCAGCTGTTTGTGTTACACATTTACAGTATGCACACAGGGAAATCATACCTCAAGGTAAATATTAGTGTGGGCACATATGGTGTTGGTAGTATCATATTAAGTATGTTGTTTGATATATTTCTTATATGCTCTGACAATTTGAGTGGCACATGGCAACAGTTGATATAAATTTCAGATGTAATTGAACTTATCCAAACAATAAATAAATGATAAATGGAGAAATGGTATGAAAAGGGAAACGACGACACAATTAAGTGTTTTTTGGACCCAGCTGTGTTATTTTTAAGCCAAGCTTCATCCCTCGAGACTCAAAGATGAAGATCTGAAACGGGGGATGATGTTGAAAAGATTCAGACGCGGAGAGATTAAGGTGACCCCTCCGCTCTATACAGACTCGGGACTGGAAGGCAAAGTAATTGGCCCTGATGGAAAGAGCGCCAGGAAAATTGAGTTGGAGGGGAAGAAGGGAGAAAATGACGGGTGTTTGGGGACCCAAGCCGAATAAATTAAGAGCAGTGGCTTAAGTGGTGTGAAGCTGCGGGCCTTGATCATCAGCAGAGTGCCAGAGGAGACGAGGAGCAGGAAGGTGCAGAGCTGAAGGGGAGCTGACAAGTACAGAGGCAGAAACGAAACGAGGAGAGGCAAACTTAGAGTTGTAAATAATGTATGGAACAGTACAATCATAAATTCAGGCACTGTGTCAAAAATCCACCACTGGGACTAACCAGGCTTTGCGCTTCCTAATTGGCAAAAATAGAATCTGGGTCTCAATCCCTGCCCATTTATGTGCTGGAAAAAAAGGTGGAGAGACTCTGCACGATGCCAGCTGATGGTCTTAGATAATATGGTCTGATTTCTGTTTTTGTTCACAACAGATGAACTCAGGGCACAGTTGATAGTGAAAATACAAACTCTCTGAAATGCTGATCCAAATGAACTTCAGAAGCCATGTGTTAGTCCTTTCGTTACTTGACAATAACCCAATGTTCTTGTGGTATTTAAAATGATCTGAATTATAGATGTGCTGTAAATCAGTTCTATGTACTATTATTCATCTACACATTTTCAGTAGATCTGAATTGACAGTTATGGTCTATTGTGTTTAAAAATGCAATCTTCTAAAATCACCTTAAAAATAAATGAGCATTTGTGTCTGTTAAATGCGGGGAACAATAATAATAATAATAGAACTAAACATACCACTTACAGGAGGCAGTCGTTAGTGTGCAAATGGGGCACAGTCCACCCACCTACCTAAGAATGTGCCTTTAAATACATTTGAGATGCTGCATCTGCCACCAAGACGGTAATTTCTTCACCCATCAGGGAAGTAATCACAGCGTGTGAGACAGCGCAAAGTGTCGCCACTGCAGCTGCGGAGTGACACAAACAGCCACAATCACTTAGTCATGACTGCTTGTAGCACAACATGGTGATTCACTACATGGGTTTGTGAGACTTTCTCTGTCCCCCAGAAAGTGCACAATATCAGGGGATGGACTCCATGTAATCACGCTTCAAAAGAGGCAGGATGTTTATATTGTCTTTAGAAAATCCCTGCACTCCTTCATTTCCTGACTGAATTCTCCTAAAATGAGTTATAGAGCTAAACTGTGACACTGTAATGCAAAGGGAGATAATCCTAACATTTCATTGTACAAAAACCAAATTCTGTCAGATCTCATGACTATTCAGTGGAACAACAGACCAACAACTAATTTATGAGAGACAATCGTTACTTTTTAAGCCTGAGTTGCTGATTAGTTTTCCTAGCACAGTGCTCTTACAGGATGAGTCTGGTCTTTATCTTATTTTTTAACAAATTTAATGAAAAGACAAAACCACCACGTTAGTCTGATTCTGACCACCTGAACCTGTCTGTGACACTCAGCCCCACACCTACTGGTTCTCACTGATGACGTTAATCTTCAAAAACAGGTCACTAAAATATAGTTTCATTTCTACCAAAAAAAAAAAAGATGAAATTTGTGCACAGCAGCTTATATCAAATGCTACTCGAACAGGATTAATACACATTTGGTGTTCTAGTGAATTCCCAGCAGCAGGACGGTGTATGTGGATTTGACTGCAAATTAACTACAGTGAGAATTGAGGTGAATGACACAGATAAATGATGTGAGCAAGTACTTCATATACAATGTCAATTGAAGGTGTTTAACATCAGCATAAAAAAATTACTCAATATAATAAAATCATCTCAAAAGAAATCCCAATTAATGAGTAAATAATACAAAAAGTATTTAACAAAATAAATAAATAGATGAAAAAACGCAAAAGTCTGAGAAAACAAATGTTTCAAGCCTTGGATGAATGTTCGTTAATCTTTTGTCTCTAAAAGAAGTTTCTGTTCTTCGCCTACACGCTGCTCTTGACACCTCCCTGCACTCCCCTCCCTACTCGCTCTTGCACTGTTCTGGGTGTCCGGCCACGGAGCTGGCGTGCTCCAGAGATCGATGTCAGGGGCACGATGTTGGTCACTGCTCTTTTTCACGGGGTGGCTTTCTTACACCGAGCTCGATTGAAATGGTGTTTTTCTATCCTTCCTTTCCCTGTTGGCAGCAGAGCAGGGCAGCCTGGCTGTGTGACACGACCTTGCGGTGCACTTAAGGCACTTAGGGAGAGTACAAGTGAATGTACAAGTCAATTACAACAATGATGCATACACACAGGCCCCAGTGCCCAACAGGCACTAATTGAAATCAAAAAGCAGAGCAACTTTTGTGTATATATCATCTCCTTTAGATGAGACAATTAAGCCTTTACTAAGATAATCAGAGGAAGATCCAGATGGTCTGTGAGGCACTCTGTTCACTCAGTGCTTATTTACCTCTGTCTGTGACAGGCTACATATGCATCATTAACTTCCTGAAACACCATTCTGCTGTCGTCCTTCTGTAACGAAACCAGAGCCTTTTTTTCTTTTTGGGGCGGTGCGGGGAGGATGCGGTCTCTGCATTTAATATGCAAATGGATCCCCGAAGCCTTTGAGTCTGCCTTAACGGCCACCATGAGAGCTTTAACAGTTTGCAGGTCAGCAGAGTTTGTGCACTCAATTAAGGCTGAGCATAACACCAGAGGAGCTAAACTTAGCATCTTTCAAAGCTGCAATTTCACAGATAACACGGTTCGAAATGACTCACATGTTACTCCCATCGTAATCAAATGACCTTCGTTATCTGCCTCTTCTCTTGAACAGGTGCTTTCTACACCAAGCATCAGTATTGACATCTATATTTTTGTCCTGCAGATAAATCTCTAATCTTCTTTTTTTTTTTATGTTACTTTTAATAAACACCCCAATAGCTGGTATCTTCTTCCGTCTAATTTTGGCTTTCAAAAATGCAATGAAGTGACCTCGCCCACTGCCATGCCTGTAATAACAGCTTGTTCTTCAGAGCCCTCCCTGGACAGAAACACCCGGCCACCAGACGGCTGCTTTATTGTGGAGTGCCAGTTTTTCTGATGTGGAAAATAAATGCAAATGTGAACAATATGCATGTCTCCTTTCAGGTGATCCAGACCAGCAAGACTCTCCTGGAGAACTCTGAGGGGGTGTATGAGCGAATTCTTCAAACACAGAAAGCAGGTAAGAGAGGGTCAGATGGCTAAAAGGGAAGAACGATAAAAGCCTGTGAGTCCCGACGCTGCTATCGAGCCCCTGAACGTTCGCCATCTCTCTGAAGGCACAGAACAGAGATTCATCAATATGAGATTCAGTAGAACCGATTATACTTTGCTTATTTGCACGAGTGGAATTACCATTTGATTCATGTGATCCAGCTTTGAAAAGCTGCGGTTCAGACAGAGGTGTTTAATTCACCCCAGTAACAGCCTCTGCTTTATTCTAATTACAAGGTTTGGATCAAGGTTCACAGATACGAGTGAACCGGAGAAACTGGCAACATCAAAGCTAACAGATGGCAGTCGTCTATAGTTCCTCTCCACGAGACGCGCCATACCAGCTAGACCTTCATATGTGTATTTATTTGTGTTTATCCAGGCCTGGCTTTCTCGCCTGCTGTAGCATGTTGACTTTAATGTGGCCAGGGGTAAAGTTAATCCATTCAGCTCGTCTGGGGAGCACAGTTTGAGTGGCAGCTCATCAGTGCAGGCTCTGCAGGATTTAAGAATATGCACACACACACACACACACGGTCAGTTTTTCTTTTTCAGCGACAACACTTGTTTTATGAAACGTCTTGCAGTCTACCAGACATACAGGTAAAAGCTTTTAATGAGGAGAAACTCAATTTTGACATTGATATGCCTCATAATGCACTTTGTGCCAATGAATTCCATCTAAGTAACACAGGAAGCTAATCCATCACAGAGGAAGGCTGCTGGAGGCGCTAAGTGAGAGTGGAAGGGAGCAAAGATGGACCATCATTACCACAGCTCAGTTTTATTGGTTTCCAGATGGATGATTTATAAAATATTCATTGTCTATTGTCTTGGCACATCAGAGAGGAGTGGGACAGTGTCTTTTAATCACAGGCTTGCTGCCGTTTTTTTTTTTTTTTGGTTGACCGCCTTTCAGCCCTTAACAATTACCAATTAGTGGGATGAAGGTGTGTTTGAACCTGTGCTATTTAAAACGGCCACTGTAACCGGGGAGTGAGTTGTGTCTGAGCTCCTCAGTCATAATGACCCCATTTCATCTGTAGAACTGTCATCATCATCTTTCTTATTCTATTTTCAAGGCCACTGGCTATTTTGAGAACGGTTCACAGTATGAAATTATTTAAAGTATGTACAGTTTGTAAATGTGCTGGTTCAACACATTAATATTACAGTGTTTGTTTTAGAGAGTACATGTCCAAGTGTGCATTATTGTGCTGCCCCTGTTGTACCTGTTCATCTTCCATGGAACATAAATCACTCTTTTGAAATATTTCAAAGTATGTAAGACTGAAGGAAATGACATCATTAGATCTTTATCTTAAGAAAATGACATTTCATTATCAGTGAAGTTCTGTTCTGGGGCAGATGACACTAATGATTTCATGTGTAGTGCACTTGATAAATGCTTTGACAGAGTGATTCATTCCTTTATATGAAACAATAGTCAACACAGAAGTGAACATGTTCAAGCAGACCAAACTTTTTAAAGCTTCCTCAGAAGCTTTGTGGGGCTTTTGGTCTCAAAGCTCTTTCATATATGATTATCTGAAATCAGCTGGAAGAAAATCAACAGCCAACAATTGCAAAGTAGGACACAACAGATGGCAAACTGATGAACTTCCACATTGATTTATTTTCCATCCTGAACTGACATATTTTTATCCCAGTGGTGTGTGTGTGTGTGCATGTGGGTGCACTCGTGTGCATGTTTGTATTTGAATGTGTGCATGCGATGTGGCTTCGTGCACTTGTCTGTTGTGTAGAAACTGGGTCAGTACAAACCCAAGTCCCTCTGTACAGAAGGCGGAACGCTCCAGCAGCAACAGCTATTAAAGTTGTGAATAATCCATCACATCAGCTCAGAAAAAAAAAATCCTCACAAAGGCAGCGTCAGTGAACAGTCAGGTGTTTGCAGCTCAAGTGTGTCACCTCCCTCCCCGACACTCACTTAGGTTCCAATTAGCATTCAGGGCATTGATGGCTGAACCTGTTGCAGACTAACAACATCAGTACAGAAGATATTCTTATATGTCGAGTGCAAAATGATGGTGCTCTGCTGTGCAGCGTGGAGTTACAGCGACACTGTGCAGAATATATAAATATAATATATTGTTAAAATACAATGTGGATTCCCTGAGACTAAACGATCTGTCGAGATATTTGTTCTTTGGCTTTGTTCATTCAGTGAGTGGAGAGGTTGAGTACTATACTTTATTATATATTTTTACTTAACTATTTCCATCATTGATTAATTGATTATTGTCTAGATTCATTTAGCATTTTACATTTTCCTGATGTTTTATAGAACCATGACAATATCCTGAAGTAAGTAACATTGTTCATGTCTTGTTTTGTCCAACCAACAGTTCAAAACCCCCAAATATTCAGTCTATTCTGGTAATGTGAGATCGTTTTCTGCTCAACTTTGTTTCTACTTTTTAATCCCGTTTAGTGAAACACTAGAGGTGAAATGATTTGTAAAATAATTTGATTAGTTTTATTAGTCAAGCAGAAATGCCAGAAATTTACTTCACCTCATTCCAGCATCTCAGGTGTAAGGATTACCTGCTTTTCAGGGTCATATAATACACACAATCACATAAATTGAATATAATTTGGGTTCTAGACTGAGTTGCACAAAAGCAAACTACTGATGTCAAATTGGGCTCTGAGAGCTAGTGATGGGCCTTTCCTTCACAGATTTTTGACATGTCATTGAATAAATAATAACCATCAGATTAATTGATAATTGCAGCCCTAGTTGTTATAAATCAGTCATGGTTTGTCACGTCCCCTCAGTATTCAGTCTGATGAAGTGCTGGCATTCGGTGGTATGAGTAGATGTGATCATCTCTTGTTGAATAAGAATTATCAGTTATCAGTCCACTGAATAATTCAGGTCATGCTCCTCTGATCTGCCGCTCCATACTGTAGTCGTCTCATGCTGTGAGATGTGAGAGCGTCAGCCTGTACTGTACAGCTGCAGTCTTGCAGCATTACCTCACAGAGATCAGAGTCTGAAATGCCTTGCTAAGAATGAGATTCCCTGTTTCTTGCCTGCCAGACTCCATAAAAATGTTGCTAGGCAACCTCTAGTGTGAGTTCGGTGTGTGTGTGTGTGGGTGTGTGTGTGTGTGTGTGTGTGTGTGTGTCAGTGATGGAGGAAGCTGTGCTCCTTCTTTAGCACAGTCATGGTTCACGTGCGCAGCAGCAGCTCTGTAGTCGCAGAACCCCAAATTTAAGGGCAATACCTTTACATGTGGGTTAAAACACAGGAAATGTAAAAAATAAAAGTGTGTGTGATTTAGAAGCAGTGGTGTGGTGTGCGGGTCAAAGATGATGAACGCGTCAGATCTGTCAGTGAATTCTGACGGTTGTGTGAGGTTATATCCTCGCCTGAGGTCTCTTGCCAGACTTATATCCACAGCTGAGAGGCTACACAACAGCCCAACCCCACACCTATTATGGTGATTTCACACGAAGGGGGTCTCTCTCTCGCGTGCACACCATGTTTCCATGGCAACAGCACCAACAGGGGCCAGGACCGACTCTAGCTGATATCAGAGCCTGAAGCAGAAAAGTGTGTGTTCTCGGTGGTTCCCAGTGCACAAGTGCACTACGCAGTTACAGGCTTTGTGCGTAGCAGGAACTCTGCTGTATCTCTCTTTGGTTTATTTACCTCACAGGCGAAGGTTGCCTGTTGCTGCAGTGTCAGTGCTGCACTATAAAGTACATTGAACATTAAACATGCCCTCACTCAGGCTCAGTCATGCAAAGGGGCGGAAAAAAAAGAAAGGGGGAGGAAAAGAGGAGGTGGGAAACCTCCTCAGGAGACAAATCCGTCCTCTGTTCGATGCCTTGATGCTAATCCACAGTGAAAGAACGTCATGTCTGTCTGCTTCTCTCTCTGTTTCCGAGGCTCTTTCTTCTTCCTCTCATCCTGCCTCACTGCTTCCTTCAACTCTGCTTTTTTTCTTGCACTTATCTTGCCTTTTTGCTTTTTCTCTCTCTCCATTTCTTTTTTCACCAGTTCACCAGGTTTTGCCCACGCTTGTCCCCTGTCATCCCATCAGCACCTCGTTGGGATGTGCCGCTGTGCTTTACCTTCCACTTACTAACATTTCACTGCAGGATATAGATTTCAAATTTATGAAGTGACACAAGGCGTTGCAGAAGGAGGGCACACGCTCAACAGACCGTTGCCGGTTGACAGCGACAGACAACACAATGAAAATTAATGCAACGCTGTTTGGATTGTAAAAACAAATAGGGAACCTTTATTCACACTACTTCTTTTATTAATTTACAATTTTTTGCTTGAAAAATTATTTCAAGGATTGTTTATCCAAACAGTTGCCGATCTGTTCGTCGCCAAAAAGATTAATTGACTTATCGTTGCAGAGATAAACATTCTTAGCTATCAAATAACCGACGCTTGCTGTAAAACACATGCTCAATCTTGTCACATTTTCTCTTCTATCAAAGATTTTCTTTCAACCAAATCCGCTTTCCACAAAATAATGAGAGATATCATCATTTTAATGGCAGACGCTGGTGGTTATCACTTCCTCACATCTTAAATCTCATTCTCAGCTTAAATTTGTTGAGAAATGTGCACCTGATGTCTGTTTTCCAGACCTGACATACAGTGAACCTGCAACAGCAGCAACTGTAAACCATTATCACTCTGCAGATGTACAGTAAGGAGAGAGGAATCCTCCTCCACAGCTGGCAAGTCTCCGTACTTCCACATACTCAACCCTTCTGCTGCAGCAGGAGACTGTGAAATGTTGGCTGTGCGTGCCAAGGTTTGCTTTGCTCTAATGTGTTTCCTCACAGCAACAACAGGCCTAGCACCCAGTCACCTCACAGCTGCTCTTCTGTTTCACAAACCACCATGAATTCCAGCCATGAAGACTGACTCAACACTTGTTCCCCTGTCTCTTTCTCTCTCAGCGATGGAATTTCACGAGAACCTCCACGACTTGGCCACGAAGGAGGGGTTGAAGGGCAGGAAGCTGCACAAGGCAGTGGAGAGCTTCACGTGGAACATCACCATACTGAAGGTGAGATTTCCAGTCACACCAGGCGGTGCACTACTGACTACTCTGACATGTAACAGTTTATTTTCGCATCCAGTTGTATTCTGAAATGTGTTACTCCTCATATTCCTGCAACACAATGAAATGCTCGGGGTCGTGGCCTTGGGGAGTTTTTCCTCATAAACATTATTCTTCTTATTATGTGACAGCTTCTATTGGAGCTGTACAATAGACTGGTTTCCAACTGCAGTTGTCATTATACTGGAAAACAGACATAATGACTGAGAGCTTATGGGAAATTCAGAGTTTCTATCCGTGATCCCTTTTGGTGATAAATGATACTTGTTGAATCCTGTACTGACAAAGTTTCTTAAGAGTGAATCAGACTGAGTTTCGGTTTTTATTTTACTTCTCTGGTTCAGTATTACATTGTGTTGTTGTTAATTGATTGCTTGTTGAGACAGGGAGGTATTTTGTGTTGTTTTTGCTTTATTTCCAGTCATTGTGGAAGTGGCAGTTGTTGTTGTTTGGATCAGTTAAAATTCTTTCACACTGATTAAAGAATTATCAGTTTAGGTGAGAGTTGTTTCTGTAAGTCAGCTTACACAGGGTATCTGCAGGTCATGGAGTCTGAAAACATTTTATCTTGCCTGCTATAGTTAGTAATGTTATTTATAAAATGCTTTTGCATCTGACTCCAGGCTGTTGGAAGGCGTTACACACCCATAAAATACAAGTGGGATTGTTGCGATCATGCACACAAGACGCTGTTTAATCCTTTTTCATCAGAACTCTGTTGCTACAGCAGCTGAGAAGAAGCTCATCATGTTTTAATGGGCAAACGTTGATTTTAGACAAAACTTAAATTAATCATTCATCCATCCATTTTCTGCTACTTATGCAGGTCCAGGTCATTTTACTTTGATTAATTATATCATTAAATATGCCTGTTGTGATACAATGATAGATAAACCTCATCCCTTATTTCCATCATACTTTTATTTTAGCTGGTACGATCATTAATCAATGATTAGAGCTGCAACTAATGACTATTTTCTTAATGATTAATTGTTTTGTCTGAAAAACGTTTTCTTTAAAAGTGAATAATACCTGTTCCCAAAGGTCATGTCTTGTTTTATCCGACCAACATCAAAAATCCAGAGATATTCAGGTTGCTATCATATAAAACATAAAAACGCATCAAAACTTCACATTTGAGAAGCTGGAACCAGCAAAAAAAAAAAAGAAATTACTCAAAATGATTAGTTGCTGATTAATTTTGTGTCGATTGATTAATTGTTGCAGCTCATTTTGTCATCAATTTCAAAAATGAAATTTTGTAGAACAAGTACATAAACTGCTCCAATAATACTGACGCACCACTCAGGCCTAGTTTCTGTAATCACAGCGAATTGATATTGATAACAGGACGAACGAAGACGAGCTTCTGTGTAACAGGTTAACTCTGAAACCGTGTCTGATGAAACAGAGATTTGCATGCTGGAGGTAATATTACAGCTAGCTGAAGTTTTTGCTTGCACCAGTGTTTAGGGAGTCACTTGTCTACCCAGTCTAAGCCTCTCTGCACTTCATGTACTTACCATGCCTTTCATTTCAACCTCCGCTGCCAGCACAAGGGATAATTATTGATGAATGACCTTCTGCATATTTATTTGTGGTATTTGCACGTGTTAATTAAGATTACATCATGATCTCGGCTATAATTTATCCCCTGGAAATTGAGTTGAGTCTGGTGAGTGTGTGTAAATCACTGTGTCCTGTGTTTTCTGTCCATGTTCTATCCGGGGCTCCACTTGTGTCTATCTGACTACTTAAGCAGACTTGAGATTTTTGATGATCATTAAAAGTACGTCAAGTTATCGACTTAAGCTCTTGAAGATTAAAAATGGATACTATCCAACAAAGCTCTAAACTCAGTACAAAAACTTCTCTAAAGCTCCTCCTCAGAGGTGGAATATTTAATATTTCTGGGTTCATTTAGCTGGTAAAGTGGCTTATGGCTTTTGACAGACATGACAGGACCTTTACAGGAATAGCTACAATGCCTGTGTGACCTTTGTAAGTGCGAGAGATGGTCTCACTATTAAATCCCCTCATAAACTTTTAGATTCTGTTGCCTATTTTCTAACATCTGACAGTGCAGAAGCATATGATGATGACAGGATGTTGAGACTCGGATGATTGATGCCAAGTGTTTTTCTTGATATTCCTACCATGTCACTCATGCAGCTGGCAAAGGTGAAAATATTAGGAGGGGGGGGGGGGCTGCTGGTCTGATAATTATTGTGGTTGTATGAGGGTATTTATTCCCTCCTCACTTTCTCTTTAAAATAACCTTTATAGACTGACCGTACATGAGAACAATCTCCCCAGTTCCTCTTTTATCTCTATTACTAAAGGGTATGATCACATGTGTTGTGTCTAATAACAACAGTCAGGTGGCCATCATTACTGTGGTTCATTTTAGTTGATCTAAATTTAATATTTCTGCTTTGTGTTTCCTTGTTGTTGCAGTGGAGGGACAGTAACACAAGAGGGTCTTTGGTACTTAAAGACTCACTTTGAGCTCGTCAACTAAAGAGGATATTTCCAAAGCTGACGTTATCATCAGCTTAAGTTTTCTGTTCCGCGTTACTCATACTGAAATGCCTTTAACAAGGGATCCTTTTAGTGTGATTACAGTTTGCACAACCTGTTTCAGTGCTCACATGGCCACCTGACAATGTTTATTTTCTTTACAGAAGAGGAAGAGATGAAAATTAAATGATCAGTTTATTACAGTGCTTAAAATGCACATTTAATCTCTCTGTATTTAGCCTTGAACTGTTGTGACCCTTATGTTAATGTGATAGCATTTAATTCAGACTTGTGCTGCTACTAAGAATTCTGCAGTGAGTTTTATGTAAAAATGACTCAGGTGCTGATACAGACATCAGACAGATGTCAAATTACCATCCTTTTTACATGACGAGGTTTATGTTTGAAAGGGGTTTAAACACATTTCTTACAACTTTGCCATGTTATTTGCAGGTCTTGAATTCAGCTCCCTCAAAAAAAGCCATAGAAAGTTTCATTTACAAATGAATATTGAAAATGTTTTGTATGTGGTGGGTTACACATGTATAAATTATAAGTGACATTGCTGTGACAATTGATTGTGCTTTTTGATATTTTTTTTGGTGTTATTATTCATTATTAATTTGTTGTTGTTATTATTATTATTATTATTATTAGGACTGCTAGCCACAGTAGCTAGGAGCCCACTGGTTAATCTACTCATCATTCATACTGGTTTTGTCTTTGACTGATAAAACTGCATGAAAAGTCCAAACCCTGTCTTGCCTTCATGGCTCCTGTACTATGCTGCTCTGACACCTTGGTCTGTCTTTACCCCCTCAGGGCCAGGCAGACTTATTGAAGCACGCCAGGAGTGAAGTCCAGGAGAACCTCAAGCAGATCCACTATGCTGTGCTCACCTGTAACCTGAGTAAAGGCGGAGCAGCGGGCAGCTCCTCCGGCTCCGAGTCCAAGAGCAGACGCAGCCTCGAGGCCATTCCCGAGAAGGCCACTGCTGAGGAGGAGCTCACTGACGAGGACAACTAAAGACCCACAGTCCTGCTCCGGTACTCTCCTGGCGCCCACGTTCAGACCTCTACTCTGTTCCTGCCTCCTGAGCTCAAAACCCAAAGCTCCCTCTCTCTTTACTCTGGCATCATCGCTCTACACACATACACCAGTGTTTTTCCACATTCCATCAAGTACATTCCTGTATCCCAAGCACAGCTGTAACCTCTTAGAGACTTCTGCCTTGTAATCATCAATAAAATGCCACCACTACGCGAAGACACAAATCCTACCCAAGTTCAGATCACAGAAGGTCTCAGCTGAAGTTTTTGGAAAATGACTGTCATTATTTCTAAGTCTTTAAATGTCCAGGCGTTGTACTGAAGGCTGGAAAAGTGTGCAAGTGTCTTTGTAAACATTTGCTGAGCATCTGATGCTGCCGAACCGTGACGGGTACCAGTTATATAAATGCTGAATCCGAGCATCCAGCAAAAACAACCTTTGTGCTTAAAAGGAGAAGAAGTAACAAAAGCAGACGTTTTCTGCCAAACATAAATCACCCTGATAATGTTTCCACTCATAAAACTCAAATCTCCTCATCTGCACTACCAGAGGTTCACTGTCCTCCATTCTTCTGTCTGACCCTGTTTCTCATTTCCTGGGTGAGCTGGGAAGGTCTAGTGAACTACCAGCCACGTGACTCATGAAGACATTACTACTGTTCAGAAACGGTGCACTTCTACTCAGCGGATAGGGGTGCTACCTGACGAGACAAAAGAGAAAAACAGCCCTTGGATTGTTGTACGAGATTTCTTAAAGCACAATTTTCTGGAGCTATGAATGTAACAGGACAGAGGAAGCGAGCGGGACGAGAAGAAAACGGAAGAAGTCAACGAAGAAGAAAACGTAACGAGAGTAAAGAGTTGTTTACAATACTGAACTTGTCCATGTTCTTGTCTGCCAAAATAGTATAATATACTATGTATATATGGAATTTCCTGTTACCTTTTTTCTGCAGAGTGCATCATTTTATTATTGTATACTTGGAAATATGAGATTTATTTTATAAAAGATATATGAACATGTCAGTGGAAAAACAAAAATTTTATTTGTCTGTAGATATCTGATGAGGGTTTGTCACTGAAACGGACAGTTGCGACACGTCGAGACAGAAGGACAGATAAGAGAATGTATTCATACTGTTTGTTTGGTGCAAACAACAACAACAAAAACAGCGTCTCAAAAATCACAACCAGCAACTGCATGAGAAGGAACCACAACTGGATGTTCATAACATGCACTCAAAAACAGTCTGGACGTTGACACATTTTCATATTTTAGCATTAGATTTGGAAGTATACGAGGCCTTTACTTTTAGGGCATGGTCCTCCCATTTCAGAGAGTTAAAAGAGCATTAACTTTATGTTGTATTCTACCAAGTGTTGTTCCAAAAACTCATTTCACTGTTACTTTAAAAAGTCTGCAGCCCATATAAAAGAGCCAGATATTTGATGACTTTTTATTTTTCCATGTGTGCTCCCAACCAGCTCCACTGTAGTTTTAAAACACCCTGATGAGAAATCAGCTCTGGCTGGTTTGAAAACTCATTGCTTTGTTTATTTCTAATCATTTGTTTCCGTCGTCTTCCTGAGCAGAATCATTGAGTCCATCTCTCAGGAAACGTTATGCTGAATGGCAGACTTTAAATGGGAGGTCATGCACAAAAACAAAGACTATATCTTCATTTTAACTGTAAAAAGATGTTTCCCTGTCCAATAACTCACGGGCTTTTGTGTGTTTCATCTTGCAGAAATCATCCACATGCAGTGTTTTGAGATTATGTCTGAGGAACCACTGTGCAGGATTAGCTCATTACAGACAGACTGTCTGCCTGGCAAGTCCAATGAGTCACAACAAGAATTCAAACTCAGGTCTGGCATGATGGTTGAGAAGGATATGAACTTCAGAGTAATAATAGCTTCATAACCATTCCTGGTGACAGAGTAGTATTTGATCCACAATTAGCCTGTGATTTAATTGTGCCTCATTACTGCAAGCTAAAACCTACTGTAGCAAGTACAAAGCGAGAGGAGAGTTTTGTCCTTCAACACGCCTCTGGCTTGCTATTCATTTAATAGTCCACAACAGTGTCTCCAATTAAAAGGTCATACTAGAAACAATTCCCTTGCTTTCTAATTAGTGGACAAAGGATACTTGAACGGGACAAATATATGACAAGTTTGCCATCAGGGGCTGCAGGTACAGGTTATCAATTAATCTGTTGAATAGTTTCTCAATTACAGTAATCGCTTTGTCTACGAAACATCAACAAAAAAAACAACATTCAAAAGCACAAAGTGACACCTTCAACCCAAAAATATGAAATTCACTAAAATGCAAGACCAGGCAAAGCATCATGCTCTCACATCTGAGAACCTTTAACCATCAGATTTTTTTTTGTTGTGCCATTTTGCTCAAAAAACCACAGTGATGAATCAATGATAAATATCAGTTTATTGCAACTAGTGTTCACAGTTGTGTATTGTAGCTGCTTAAGCTAATGTTAACTTCAATCCCTAGAGGAGAGACAGGCCCAAACCACAGAGTCCAGATACAGAGATTTTAAAGTGTTAAGATTAGTTCATGCTTAAAACAATTTTACTGTGAGATTCACCAGCTGTCTGTCCTTTCCACTCAACAGCACAACAGTTTCTTTAGAGAAACACTCTCTTTCTTTTCAGCCCTCTAAGTTCCAGAGTGGTGTGTCTCCAGAAAGCAGAGGACAAATAAACCACAAATCAGCTAGAGCTTCTTTTTTCTTGTTTGCAAGTTCACAGAATTAATGTTATTTAACTAAAGCAAGTAAATCTGCCACCGACAGTTTTCATTATAGCTGGTGAAATATACAGTCGCCAACTTAAGCTTTCACCTGTTTCAGCTTGTTGAGACACTGTTATTTATGATAGTCATATCTAAAATGGAGGCTTTTGTAAGTAGAAAATTGCACTGTTTAAAACTGCTATTTTGATAATATAACAATTAACTGTTCAGACTTATAGAGAAGATATAAACTAACTTGTAATTAAGAAAAAAAAAAAAGATCACAGACAAAAACTCTGTCACATCCTTAAAAAAAGTAATTTGGCATTATTACACTAACATCTTGCCTTTTTGTGGATTTTTTGGGGCATGTGCTTTACATTATTTTAGTCAAAATATTGATTACCAGCAATAAATCAATTATTGGAGCTTTCCAAACATGCAGGAATTCTTATTCTCCTGTCACCAGCTGGACTGTTAAATGAAGCTCAAACATTTTGTAAAATGTTCTTCTGCATCTCTTATTCCCCCCTCCAGTGCTCACGATGTTGTGCCCTCTGGTTTTAAAACCTGTCCACACCTCCTGCAGATCACATGACCAGTAACAAACAACCAACATTGTCTTCAGTGCTGTGCCAGTTGATGTATTTATAATTGAAAAGAAGATGAAAAAAAAAAAAGCATTTCAACTGTATCATCTGTCTCATCTCCTTATCTGTCAAGTCCAAGAGAAAAAAAAAAAAAAGAAAACAATAAAACCTCTGAATAAACAATGTTGGATAGACTGTGTGGCTGATGTGCTGTGTATGAATAAGTAATGTTGTTTTCCATCACTTTAATTCACAAATTCTGCCTCCAGTCCTCCACAGTTACATCTGTGAAATCCCATCATCTGCCTCTCTTCCTGCGGCTCGTCAGCTCTCTGCTCCCTGCAGCAGCCCGGTCGATGCTCCACTCGGCCTCTACCCTCCAGCTCTCCTCCCTTCAGGTTGGACTGACCTCCCCGCTCCGGTCAGCACAACTGTTACTCCCTGTTTCCCCGCTGTAGGCCCATATGTTAAGTAATTCACATCCCACTCGCTCTTACTGAAAGAATAAGAAAATCACTGTTGTATAAGATGTCACTCTTGGGTCAAAGGAAAATCTCACGTATTTTTCTTCCCTTCCCTGCGGCTTTGACTGTTGCAGACCTGGATATTGGTTTCTAATCCCGCAATTAAAGCTCAGTCTCCTGCTGCTCTTATTCTAAGTCACTCTGAATTAAAACATCACAGCCAAGTGCCCGAAATGCAAAATATTACCCAAGATTAGTATCATATTCAAGGCAAAAAAATGTTTGCTGCACAACCACACGAGAATGTGATTCTTTTTTTTTTTTCAAGGACTGAGACACCTAAGTCCTGACTCTCCCAGCTGTTTCTCCAAAGCTAAAGCTGCACATATATCAGTATCGATCAGCTCCCTGCACATTGAGTGGAGCAGAAAGAGAGCCTGGGGAAATAAAGCTTCAGCCAGCTTCAAATGGATCTGCCTCCAGCACGTAAACACACACACAGACATGCACACACACACACACGCAGAGGTGACACGCAAAAGCGGGAACAGTTTTATGAACATGCCAGCTGTGGAGCTACTGGCCAACATTACGTTCAAGGCCCCTGACTGCAAATGCTTGACCATGATTTGACTTTAATCCAGACCTGGGAACAGTCGAGAGATTTGCTTGTGGATCCAAGATAATTGAATTTGTACTAAAAGAATAAAAAGTTTATGTAAGCCGCAACAGACCCAATTTATTTCCTTAAAAGCAATCACCCTAACGTTAACCTTTATGATCTCTCTTATCTCAGGTTAAAAGCCTACCTGTTGTATCGCTGACCGATAAGCTGTGCAAACATACACGCACAGGACTCTTCCTGCCGCTCTCTCGCCTCAACACACGGCTCTGAAATCAGCTAAATGTGCGTGAGGAACATGTAAACTCACCAGAATGGTCCTCTAATGCACTCTTTAAGAGCGTTTTGATGAGCGTTAATGTGTAGCAGAATGTTGATGGTCAAATGGATTTTATTGGCCATAGGAGAGTTCGAATTGAGGGTTTCTGTTTGCACTTCTGAAGCCACAGATTGTTCCCATTGGGGATCATTAGACATTGTTCTGTAATGTCAGTGCAGCACGTTTTTTTTTTCCTGATGTTACTTAAGACAAACTTTATCTTTCTAACGAGCTGCTTGTCAACAGATCATTTTCTAACAGCTTAGAACTTGATTTATCCAAACACTGCTTGTGGCTAAAGTGCAGGTTTAGTTTAGTAAACTTGATGTGAGACGTGTGCTTTGTTCAACAGCTACATCACTGGAAATGTGACAGTGTAATAATAGAGGCTGATGTCAAAACATACGCCTCAATGTGTCAAACTTGGGTATTCTAACTCATAAGAAAGCAGATAGTATGATCCACTTGTAAAGGTTTGAGCTCTTAAACAGAGGAGTTTGCAAACAATAAGAGAGTCATTGTGGAGGGTTTCAACAGTAAACACTGTCTGGAATTAATGAGCAGCATCACAGACAGCAGACGAGGCCTCGCCGCCACTTTAAGGACTCGCACATTCCCAAGAGTGAGTAACAGCAGCGCGGTGAAGATGAATGGACGAACGGATGGATGCGTCTGGTCCGGAGTGTTGTGTTCAGACCTAAATCATCATGTGGGTGTTTACAGCGAACTGGTGGCACTCAAATGAGCTGTGCGAGAAATGTTTGGACAAGGTGTTAAAACAAAAGGCCGAGCGGCGCACGCTCTCAGCGAGGACGCTTTCTCTTAAGATCATCCAAGTGGATGTCTTTGTATTCTGTAGTAGCTCCACCGCTGGCAGGACGGTCTGTGTCACTGCTGCTGGTGTCGCTGCAGATCTCTGCAGCCAAACGGGGGGTTGGCACGCCGTGACAGCCTCCAGATACCTTGTACAGATGAGGCCCCAAATAGAGTAAAGGTCAGTGAATGCATCACACTAGACCTAAATTCCCTCCCTCTCTCTAACGCCCTGTTTTTTCTTCTTCCTCTCCTCTTCCTCATTCGTTCCTTCAGGTTATTGATCCATCCTCCGCTCCTTCCACTCAATGCACCGTTCTCATCTCAGATACGTGGCCTCTTATTTGGCCTCATCAGCCGGGAGTGAAGTGACATTTAAGCCCAGCAGTGGGTCCATGTGAGAGTGCACGGTGCTGTCAGTGACCTGTGAGGCGAGCCTGTGGGGTATATCATCAAAATAATGCAAAATGATGGCAAAGGCTAAATTTACCTGCGGTAAAAGGTTCAGGCAGTTTTTAATTCCTTTGGTTAACACAAAGAAACTGCAAAGAGGTTAAGAGACATTTTTTGTCTTTTCGTTTATAAAATACTGACAGACAATTTTCAAGAAACTAAGGTGGCACCTTGAAATTCCTCATTTCATCCAACCATCAGTCCAAAACCCAAAGAAACTCAGCTTGGGCTCCCTTGGACAAATTCCATATTTTGTGGGTATTTCAAGTGAAAACTAAATTAAACAGTAATTGAGACATGAGCAAAAGGCATGACTGTACTTAACACTGAGAACTTCATTAACTCTTTAGGTCTTAATCGACTTGTTACGACTTGTAATCGACTTGTCATTAGGAGCCATCAGCTGATGATTCCAGATAAATGATAAATTCTCTGACTCTTAAAACCCTGTAACATTCAACAAGCATGAGCTCCTCTGAGCGACTCACTGAGGGATCAGAGAATAAAGCTAACTGATGCCTCCAAAGAACGGCAGGGGAGGCTATAAAAAGAATATTAAAGCGCTTCCAGCTTGAAATTTCCACTTTCTGAAATGTCAAGCTTTGGACGTCAAGACAGAATCTGGTAGACCAAGAAAACCCTACAGACAAAACTCCACATCTCCTGGGCAGAAAGGCAAAGCAAAATCCCATATGACTGCAAAGGAGCAGCGGGAAGGTTTAGCTGATGATGGGTCTCAGAAGGAAACTTTACCTGTAACCTCATCACAAAAGTCCACAAAGTAGAAGTCTGCAGAGCAACATCTGGATAAGCCAGAGTCGTTTTGGAAACAAGTGCTGTGAAGTCAACGAAGCTGAAACGTCGCTCTGGTCACAATCACCAAAGGTGCATTTAGAGAAAACAAAGAAGCAGCATTTGACGAAAAGAGTGTCAACTGTTATTGCTATTCTGCTTCAGGGTTGTGTGGCAGGAAACACTGCACAGATATGCACTAAAAATATCAGCGAATTCTGGACTCAAAGTCAGTGAGTCAACAAACTGAAGCTGGAAAGAGGCCGGCTCCTACAACAGGAAGATGATCCAAAGCAAACCATCCTGCACTTGTAGTACCGACTTTAACACTTTATCAGTGAACATCTTAAACATGCTGTGTGTGCGATAGCCTAAAAATATCTCAGAGCTTGATGTGATTTGCAGGAAGAGTGGATGAAGAGTCCTACTTCAAAAATAGAAAGACTCCACAAAAAGTCTTTCAAGCGGCAAAGGAGGGGTGACTACGCAGTCTCAACTTTTTTTTACATGCATATGTATGCATGCATTAAAATGAGCTGTTGAATAACAGCTCATTTTAATATCTGTCTGTTCTTTACTTCAAAAATCAACAATATGGAATTTGCCCTGGGGTGGCCAAACTTGTACACCACAAACTGTTTACCATGAAAAAAAAAAACAGCAACTCTGACATTTCAGAAGCTGAAATCAGAAAATGTTTATCATTGTTTCTTAAAAAAACGCCTCAAACGATTAAGCGATTATCAAAACTGCTGTTAAAATAAGTAAATAGATAATATTATATCATTGTGAAGAGAATTTAGTAGCTTCAGCTGCCACGTGCTATAGTGGATTTTTAGTCCAAGGCTGTTCGTGGTTTATTATCTCGTTGTTCTGCAACTACAGGAAATTATCCCCAAACAGACATATAGTCACATGTGATGTCCAGCACTTCATCACTGTTCATGCACAACACAAAGAACAGAGGGCAAACTGTGGTGTGGATGATGACTTACTACTCCCACCAGGGGTGGTATCTAAACACAAACACAGTTCCCTTTTAATGAGCTGAGGTTTCATTGTTTTTTTAGTTTGATTTTCTGATTGTGATATGTGTGAAATCACCCATGAAGAGAAGGGAAGATGGCTGAACAGCTGACAAGACCCATCATGCTTAACTAAGGCTACAGACACCTTGATTAAATTAGTTTTGATTGTTTTAGCCCACAACTGTTTTACACAAAATATGATCACATTACACTGAATGGGTTTAGTATTATTTCTAACAAACCTCCAGATTTAAAATCAAAGAGGACCTTTAATCCACAAACACTTACAAAAGCCAGTGTCTTTAGAAAGGTTTGTCTATCTGTGAGTAACAGAGACCATTTAAACAGAAAATAACCTTTACTGACCTCTATTGGCGAACAAATCATCATCAATACACACTTCCTACACACGTCTCTGCAACAGCTCTCCACCCCATCAATGTTAATATAAACAGCAAAAGCAATATTGTTAGAACTGCAATGATTAGTCGATTAATCAATTCATAATTCAAGTCATGCTTCAAACAAAATCACCCCCAAAAAAGTCTCAAATATTAATATCTCTATTTTGCTTTTCTCTGTTTTATATTTGTATAAACTGAATATCTTTGGGTTTTTGGACAGTTGGTCTGAAGCAACACGACATCTGAAGCCCTCACTATGGACTCAGACCATGGGATGGATATTTTTTACTATTTTTTTGACATTTTATAAACTAAATGATTGCCTGAGGAAATAATCAGGTAATTATTTGGTAATAAAAATAATTATATGTGGCAGCTCTAAATATTTCCTAACAAGTATGACTGCACCGGTTAAAAGATCAGAATTATTATAATATTTATAAAAACTATAACAGTAGTGCAGCTTCGTCATGTAGCGTTAGTCAAACAAAAGATGACAGTGGGAAGCGAAGGTTTTACTCTGCAACGAAATGCAGACCAGAATACATCTCCAACGTCTTCTGCAGATACACTATATTCATCATTAGTTATGGGGGGACAAAAATCCCTAGAAGAAGATACGAAACCAGCCAAGGCACTTGAAAATCACTGCATACTTCTACATCTCTACTTGTTTCTGTGCCTTCTGCTCAAAAATCTCCTCGCCTCCAGGCATCCAGGCCTGATGTACATCAATAACACACTGTGGCAGCGGAGTTACCTTTTCCACCCTTCATATCTTTTCTTAGTGAATATTTCATGCTCTGCTAGTCACTAAACTGCCTGTCCCAGGGCGCCGTCTTTCCCCTTTGTGGAACGCAAGTGGTTGCTCTTCAGCAGCACTTAGTGTCTTTGCCGCAGATTGAGCGTTGCCATGATCATGACCGAGTCATGAGCCCCACGGCGCAGTTAAAGGAGAGACAGAGGAGGCATATACAAGAAGTGTTCAGAGGAGCTTCACTAAACGCAGACATGCTCTCAGGCCTCGTCTTAAGGCTGAAAGACAGGCCTTTTCTTTCAGAGGCAGAGAGGAATGTCTCAAAAATTGGGCAGTTGCCGTGGATAATACAGCAGCCATTTGACACCGTTAGCTTCAGTTGGAAGGATGAGATACTGTTTGGCGTGCTTATCTCAAGAGATGCTTAATGGAAGGAAAATTTATATCACCAATAGCCAGGGCACTCTGTTTTATAAGTTGCCTTGTTAAACCGTGAAGTGTTTTATGTCCTTAAGCAAAACGTTTTAGTCTTAATGTTGTCGAAGGGACGTTGGACAGGTTCAGTCTGACCAACCAATGTTTCACACTGTCAATACCAAATCAACAGTTGGTTTCATATTTATCCGCCAATGTTTTATGGTTTTAATACTTTTTGGTTATAGCTATGGTCTTTGGACGGGCATTCAGCGGTCAAACTGAAATTTCATGAGTTTTAGATACTCCAAAAACCATTTGCAACACGTGATTCTAATATTTTTATTTAGAGGTGAAACCATTAGTCAATTATTTGATTAGTCCATCAACAGAAATTTAATTGGTCACTAATTTGATAATGGATTGTTCAATTTCATTTTTAAAGCAAAAACTTGCTGGTTTTCTTTGTTTTTGGGCTGTTGTTCACACAAAACAAGACATTTGCGAATTGCATTCTTTTACCTTTTTAATGAAATATTATATATTTAGACCAAACGATTCATACCTCAATAGCCCAATTTTATTATCAGTTAATATGCTGATAATTTTCAACGACATTTTTAAACATAAAAATTGTCAGAAAACATGTTACAATTTCCCAGAGTGAAGGGTGAGTCTTCAAATTATTTGTCTGACCAAGAGTCAAAATTCAAAGATAACCCCAAACACATTCATCAGCGAGCTTTAAAATGTGTTGTTAAGTATATTTTTTATCTATGTAAATAGCCAAACTAGCTTCTTACCCCTACTTCCAGTCTTTACGCTAAGCAATGCTAATAGTCTCCCAGCTCCAGATCTGTAATTAAGCATATTTGTACAACTGTTGACCTATTCCTTTACCAGATGAACCTATAGCAGCATTTGTCCAAAATAGACCCAACAATTTCTGTTCGTTGTTTCCTTGTCCATTCTTGTTGTTTTGGAATCATCGTCCTGCATCTGATCAGTGCTGCAGCTAAAAAAGTGAGATTGTCAAACTGGCAGGGATTTCGGGAAGGAAGTGGTGTTGAATGACCTCTTGTTTAGGACAATGTCACACTGCAGCCCACAGTATTTCTCAGCGTGTGACACAATAACGACTTGTTCTTGCCATTGAACATTGTGGCTCTGTTTGGACTGGAGCCATAACTGCTCTGTCAGGATTTTGCTTCCCCTCGCCAGCTCCCCAAACAAACTCTAGACTATACTCTGCCTCTCTCTGCCACATAATGCTGCCTTCTTCTCGCACAATGCAGTCACTAAAGTACATGAAGTGACAGCGGCTGACGTAACTCTGCGGTCACCAAGGCCATTCGTCTCGCCTGGCTTGCTCAGAGGCACGTTGGTAGGATCTGAACGGTTGATTTCTCCTCGACAGCTCGGTGCTGCCTGTGTGCCTGACACCATAACTCATGCTCGCCTTGCTGGGATGTAATGGTTAAGAGGAACATTGTACACTACAGCACTAATGGCTGAGGAATGACATCCATTCTCAATCAAAGCAGATCGAGGGTGAGCTATCCGTTACGAAGAGGGATAGCCTCGTTTCCTTTGACTTGATTAGAGTGGTCGGCGAACCAATAAACTCTGAGACAGATATTTATGTAATTGCTGAAGCAGCTGGTTCCTGTATGAGTTATGATCCATTGTTTGAAGGGAAAAACCAGAGAGGGGGGAATCAGAAAGAGAGGACAAAACAGTATGGTACAATAACCATTTGTTAAGAGAGAGAAAATGAGGAAGTCCACAAAACTGTTTACACAACAGACATAAACAGTGTGGCTGAGTGGGAAGGTCCATCAGCTTTTATCTCAACAGCTAAATGTTCCCTTTCATACTTTTATAAATATTACTGTCTCCCCTTCAGGGAAATTGTCAGCGCACATGATACCTGAGAGCTTTTGTAGTTGAACATTGACAATTGTCCTTGTCGAGGTCTTTCATAACTGACTGGACTCCTAATTTTATTTATCCGTTGCTTCGTCTGAAGCTTCCACTCAGTCGTTTCTAAATGACCTTATTATGTTGCTTGACATTTGACTTCCCTTTCTTTTTCACTCATTCCTGAAGAAACAGGATTATCATGCCTTCGACCCTTCCACTCATAGCTTTCAGTTGTAGGTAGTCTTTTGGACATGAAGCATAGGAATTTATTTGTGATGAAGTGAATGTTTATACAGTTATGAGTTTAAAAGTTCTTTCAGTCAAGTGGTCACTTAATGTAACTTTCACAAAAAAGGAAAAGTATTGTTGCTCAGATCAGCTGCATTTAACCATTGTACTATAAACAGAGACAAAGCAGAGCTATCATAAAGAATGGCCCCGGAGGTTTTCCTTCATACAGGCTTTGGAGAAATGTGTACTTTAAAGTGGTCGTCTGCTGCCACCCAGTGGTCAGACAGGAGTACTGTAAATGCAGTGCAGGCAAAGAGGAGTCATACACTTGCGCACAGCTGCACACATCAGCGGCACCTTGTCCACACAGCATTTCCTATGCTAAATAAAGCCATGACCCGTTTTAATGTTTAATGTTTGCTGTTTTGCAGGTGAGCAGGGGGCGAAGCGTCAGCACATTTCACATGCCGCCAAATGTCCACAGCACAGGTATCTTATCATAATCAACCCCTTTTTACTACAAAAACAATCTAAACTGTCTCGGTGTCAAACTTTAAAAGTTTGAAACGGAGTCTTCATGAACATTTGAGCCCACTAGGAGCCAAAACAAAGCCTCTCCTGCTTATGTTTGTGAAGTATTGTAAATATATTTGTAATAAAGAACAGAAAATGATCTGTAATTTGAATCTAAATGTGCACATAAATATGATTTCCACTAGATGGCAGGTCGAGCTCAGAGACTCGCCACCTCCGTTTCTTTACCCTGAAGCTGCTCAAGAGTTTTCCATCTAATCATGTCTTATTCTGCTGGGAGCTGCCTCCCGGAGTATCACACCTGCCCACTTCCTTTTCGTCTCCATGCCAGGGGAATGCAGTAACCCGCTCCCACAATGCACTGCAGCTCCCCTCTGTGAGGAAACACTGTAGTGGCGCTGTGAGCATATGGCACTTTCTTAAAAAAACAAAAAAACAAAATAAGTGAGAAATGAACCTTTACTACGAAATGCTGTATGTAAATGCTGTCAGGCGCTGAGGCTCATGGGGAGGGAGGAACGTTGAAGTCTCCAGGGCGTCAGGTGACACCTTTTTCTTTTTGACGTTTCAAACTTTGCCTTTGAGAATGTCAGTGCAGCTTGTTTTCATATGCAAACATGCGTAAACTGGGACTTGAAACTTTTTTTACTATGACGGTAACAAAAGTGAAGCTCTTCAACCATCACTCCTCTGACAGAAAGAGCTTCCATAGCTACAACCTGAAATTCATTAAAACTTGATGTAATTATAATTTATTTGACTAAAACAGAAAATATGAGATGTTTGCCTCCTTTGAATCTTTATCCACAAGAGAAGGATTTGTTGATGTATTGTCTCTTTTCAGTCAGACACAGCTTGGCCAGGTAAATGTGATTCAGCTGTAAGTTTATTGATGAAAAGAATTTAAGTCTTAACAGGCAGAGGGACCACAACGCTGGACTCTGATTGGACAATTTCACTGCAGATTCACTTGTGTCAATAAATCCTGGGCCTCCTATAACCTTGTTTCTTTGGGCTACTGAAGCAAACAATACTTGAATAAGCAAATATCATCCTCATTATCAATCCTCTGTCATTAATATGACATAGATATTTTCAATAATGTGAGGACTTTTAAGGAGATGTAGATTATCTTTGTCTCGACTGAGTATCAATACCCCCCATCCATCCTCACTTATCACATTCTCGGCCCTTTGTTTACTGCAAACCACACTGCACTGCATTGTTTGTCAGGCTGAGGGAGCCTTGATGGAATCAGAGTCCATTAACATGGAAGGCAGCGTCGAGGTGACTTTAGCTCCTAATTAAAAACAGATGTGTCCATTTAATAGTCTTAATACTTTGTGGGAGAGCGAGACAATCACCGCAGAAATATCTATTTGCCTCATTAAATCGGGAGGCTTGATCATGATGAGAAGCAGGGTAATGAATGAAGACAGACATGTTTACCGGGTTGTTTAAACAGTGTTTGCTGGGAGGAGAGAGGGTGGAATCTAGATGGACTGTTGTTTGGTGGTGGGGAGAGGAGGGAGACCTCAGCTAGGCTGGAGACTGATATGATGAATGACACGTGAAGTCAGGTAAAAACAAGGAGGAGGAGACGACTCTGAACCATCAAACTATCATTTTGTAGATACTTTCATATTTCAAAGTACTGAGTTGTTTGAAGGCTTCTGTATCCCTGGCAATGATTTCTGGCCCGTGCTGCACAGCGAGACTCTAAACTCAGTTGCGTTTTTAAATGGAAGATTTTGTGATGGTCAAGCAACTTTGCTATTATAATGTTAAATATTTCATATTAAGGGGAAACCACCACAGCTGGAAGCTAATGATGGAGAGTAACTGTTGGAATTTACATGCAGATGTTTGAAACACTGCAGATCACAAGTCAAAGTATCAACAGTCTTTAACTTTTATTTGACAAGACTCAGAGTCTTCAGCCAAACTAGCCGTGAGGCTATACTTAGGCACAGCTGTGTTTGAGCTAAAAGCTAATGTTAGCATGCTAAAATGCTAACAATTACAATGATTGCATTCTGATGTTTAGCAGGTATAATGTTCTCCATATTCACCATCAGTTTAGCTTGTTAGCATTCAAACATTTACTAATAAGCACTAAACCAAGGTACAGCGGAGGCTGATGGGTAGCCAGTAGCAGGTCTTTGGTCATAACTCACAAATTTTGACCTGATGACCCAAAGTACAAGTGAATTTTTGGCACTTTTCCTTAAAAATGACTGAAACAATCAAAATAATTCATAATGATTGAAAAAAATAATAATTATCAATTATAATAGACATTATTCGGCAGACGAATCAATGAAAATAATTGTTAGCTTCAGCCCCACATTTGACCATTTATCAGTTTTATATGCAAGACATATTTACGTCAAAGGGAGCTTTAATTAGGGGTTTTGCTTGATTGACAGGTCTCTTAGCCTATCAGCTATGTGCTTGCCACTTGCTCATCCCTCCTCAGCTCCATTATGGCTCCCTCCTTTTTGCCAAAATTTGGATTTTTGTGGCTTCAGTAGCCGCCAAGATGGCAGCGAGCAATGATCCCAAATCCAAACTTCAAAACCTCCTGGATCATTTGGGACATCACAGATGCTACATCCATGTTTGCTACAGTGTATGTTTCAAACACAGTTAAAACTATGTGCAAAAAAGTTATTTAAACCACATCTGGAATACAGTGAGACTTACATACACATTTTTGATTGGCTGTCAAACACACAATCACAATCTTGGTAACACCAAATGCCAGGTTAGCCAGTGGTTTTAATCCTCTCTTGCACTGGATGTGAAAAAATATTCTTTGTAGCTTCCAGTAAATTAATTTCTGTCCGAGTGAGAAGATTTGACTCTTATATTACAAAAATATCTACATTCATACCTGTTTATCAACCTGCTCTGACTGTAAGAACTGTTTTCACCAAAATAGTGAAAAATGCAGAAATTCCAGACATTTCATCTTCTAATTGTTTGTTCCCATGAAAGGTTTTTAAAATGGTGATTTAATGGTGATAGAAAACACTTGGAACAGAATTATTATTATAAGCAGCTGGAACAACAAAAGTTTGACATTTTGCTTCTTAAATTACTTAAAACATCAATCATTCGCCAAAATTGTTGCCAATTAATGTTAAGTCGATTGACTAAAAGACTAACGGGCTGTTGACAGGGCAAGTTGCCTTGTCAACTTAGTGTGCATAATATGCATGTCAACTTCATGTAATTCATAAAACGTCAAGCATTTAGTAAGGTACATGCAGACGCATAGCAGACAGACATATACACACACACAAGCCTGCACAAAAGCAGAAATCTAAGCCCAGCTGACAGGTTGTGCAGTATGACTCCGCTCTTGTGCGTATGACAGGGACAAAGATGTGTGTGGACACTTCAGCCTTGCTCAGGGATCTACTGTCACATCCCATCATCAGAGCGGTGCATTCACACCAGCCGCCGCTCCAGGATGGCTCACTAAGTGGGTGGCGAACCTTCTACAGGGTAACGGTGGCGCTCATGTAAGGATCAGTGTCAGCGTCACAGTTACAAGCTCTGCATGGTGAACTTGTACCCTGCATCATTTAAAAGCCCCGAAAATGAAAATAGTTTCTGATTCATTATCAGCTCTGTTTGCCAGTTTATCTTCAAGCAGGAAGGGCTGTGACGCAGAGCTTACAAAACAATGAAGACAAGCACTGGGAACTGAGTTCTCATTGAACAAAGGCAGGACTTCAACCCAGATTGACAAAATTAAATAAATATACAAAGGAAAAAGCTGATACAGAATCAGTGAGATCAGGTTATGCACATATATATATGTGCACATAACAGGTCATGTTTATATTTCTCTTTCCAAATTAACTTAAAACAACTGAGCACCAGGTATGAAGTAAAAAAAATTGAAGGTTCAATTGAAGGACATTTTTTAAATGGCAGAAGTGGAAGGTTGATGTACTTGTCAGGGTGAGGGTCTTACATTGTCCGATGTACGAGACTGAACATTGACAGCTTATTATTAATAAAATGATTAAACTGCAGAAGTCAGTCATTCTCCTGTGAGATTATATTTGCATCCTCTGCTTGGACTCGGTGTAAAAACAAAAGTTCGGCTGTACGTCACTCAGTCAATCATCCAGTGTATAGGTTGTTGGTGAAGTTGTTAGCGTAGATAATGAGCTAATTGGCACTGGACAGATCTGCTGTGTGTGCTGGAAAATAAAAAGTTCCCCAGAGACCTGAATACACCTCCAGTTGGGAGATGGAAGGGCTGGTGTGTGTGTGTGTGTGTGTGTGTGTGTGTGTGTGTGTGTGTGTGTGTGTGTGTGTGTGTGTGTGTGTGTGTTCTCAGTGGTGTAGTTGCTGCTAATGTAGCGGAAGAAACATGAGAAAAGGGAGACAGGTGAAACAGACACATTAGCAAAGGAGGGTGAAGGGTAAGGTTAGGTTTTTCTGTCTGAAAATATGATGATGGGAGAAGTTTAAGTCTGAAGACACATGTGGGACTGACACTGTAAACTGCGCTGGGTTGTCACCATTAAAGACAAGTGCACCATTGCCAATGTTTTATAGACAGAAGTGACTGATTATTAAAAAACAAACAAAAAAAAAATCAAGAGTGCAGAATCTCCAAAGCTCACAATCCTTTACTAGAATTTTCCCACAGTAGCCATGATAATAAATCTCTATCAGGCACATAAGCATCTTCTGTAATGCAGACTCAGACCGAGGCCCATTTCACTGCAGGTTTTGCAAACTCATGTGAACTTGCTCACAACTGTTTTGACTTTCGCAGCGCAATTTATACAGTGACACTTTCACTTTTAACTTGACCTGAACTATCATTTGGCCATTGTATTATTTCAAAAAAGTGCAACACTCGCACACTGACTACAAACCACAAATGTATTAAAGCATTTCAGTGTCTGTCTGATCTTTGTCAGGTCAAGATATATTTCAAATTCTGCCTTAGCTTTTCCTCTAAAGTACAACCTGTCCTGTTCAGAGACGGCTTATGAACGTGTGTTTATGAAGATACCCAGTGTATTATAAAAAGTGTACATTTTGTAGTATATCTGGCCCCTTAAAGAGATTCCAACAAAAGCCTCAACACTAATAATATAATGTCCACAAGGATGAACTATGACAATGACCAAGTAAAACACACCCTTAACAAACCAGTGTCAATAGCTACTGATTACACACTGGAATGGACGTGGTTGTCAACCTGTCAGATTCTGATAACTTTATATTTTGGTGATATTACGACAGCGATGACATCCTCCCCCTTAATCACATGAGAAAGGGATAATTCACTATTAAAATGCCAATATCAGCACATTGATCCAACTACACTTTAAATGTCAAGCATCCCTTGAGCAAAGCCTCATCAGCGCTCTGGGACCCAGACGGAGTCAACTGTAAACATGGCTGCACGGGCGGGGACCCAACTGTCTTCTGAGGGGTACTTATTATTATTAGCACTCCTAGTTGCAGCGTGTCCCCACGAGGTCTCCAGAACAATAATGATCCACATGGGTGCTGTGACAGGCACTCTTCTAGGTATCAGAGTGAGTCAGCTAGACGTTAATACCCAGGCTAATAATGGCTGCCAAGTGGAGCTGACACTGAGCTAATAGCAGCGGTGAGGGACAGGCAGGTGACACCGTGGGGATGCTCCTCACTCAAACTTGGCCGTCCAGAGGCCTCATCCTCAGGCTGTAATTAGTAGCCAGTGACAACAGAGGAAAAGCAGCATGCCAAGCAGGTACACAAGGGTCTGTACAACAATAATAATTACCAGTCACCAAAACAATCAAACACCCTTTGCTGAATATTCTATTACATACAATCTGCTTTAGGTTTTTGAGTAAACAACACAGGTGGCGAACTTTAAAGATAGGTGTTAATTTAACTACAGTTAAATTAAGGCTATAGTTATGTTTATGGTGATATGTTACATATTTCTTGTTTTCAACAAATTAATAAGCCACTACACTGCACTTGGTGTCATGTACCTTTGTAACAATGAGCATGGGCGCTGTAGTTTATTTAGATTCAACCCAACACACACCGCTCTGCTGCTGGAAATACTTCAATTGCACCAAATGTTATTAATCCACAGCTAAAAATAGTCCCCAAGGCTTCAGTAAGAAGCAGTGAACTTGGTGCTGAGGGCCACAGACAAAGTTGGTTAAACTGAAAGTATTTAAAACACATGTGGTTTTGGTCTTTCAATGTGATTTGTTGACAATGAGTAAAATACAAAACATCGCCTGTCTAAACTTTTACATGAACAAAACAAAAGTATGAGGTACGCTAAAAATAAAGGGTGGGCGTTACTGTATAATGAAATCCAATAATACTACACTATGAACAACATCCTCCAAAACTACTATCATCTTAAAAATTATCACTCTATCAACACCTCACTGTCAGTCTCAGTAAAACATCACACATCATAAGCTTTATATAGTTAACTTTTGTTGCGACTTGCTGCTGGATTCCTCCTACTTGTGTTATAATGTGTTCATTATATTCTTATTTATTTAAAAACGATAAAAATGACTTCTGATGTCTTCTGACTGTAACTTTGATGTGATGAGTTTTACCGTATATATTAGCACCCAAATCCAACAAATGTATTAGAGTTCGTGTGTGTGTGTCTCTCCTTTTCAAGAGCTCAGACAGACAACAGGCAAACAGGTAAGGGACAGGTACTGAGCAGAAATGACAAAACATCATGTGAGAGCATCTATAAGCTCGACTGAACCTTCTGCATTCAACATTGTCTGTTTTTGTGGTTCCATTCACTGTTGCAGTGAATCTTGTTGTTACAATAAAAGTTGATATGAGAAAAATAATAACCTAATTCAATAATCTAACAAAAGTTGATAAAATAAATAAAAGCAACTTACAAAAGTTCTGTAATTCACATTTTACAAAGAAATGAGGCATCTAACTACTTCACTGTTTGTTCGTTTTGCACCAAAAAGCTTTTTTCCACAGTGATGAGAGCAGGAACGAGTGCATCGCAAGTGCAAATGTTTTAACAGCAATCTAACAAAAATGAGGTACAAGCCCATTATCCTTCCTCAAAATACATATCAGGCCTTTACAAAGACACAATTTGTGTCCTCACTGATGGTCTAAGATGCAATTACCACATCCAATAAAACAGCACACATTTTCATATTTCATTGTCCCCCGTGTATACAAGGCTGAGTTGTGGAATTACTGACCTGCTATGCTCAACTGGCTGAGTGTAGCTTTAAATATGAATGCCACACGTCTTACGTGCATTACATTAGAATCCTCTCTGTCTTGTTATGTGGAAGTAAATGTGGTCTTAAGGACATCAAACATGTTTCAAACTCAAGTAGACAGGATGGGGGACTGACCCCAAGTCTGTTTTTTCCAAGTGTACTTTAATCCAACAGAAGCCGTTTGAATCTGCTAATCTCATTTCTCCACATTCAGAGAGAGACAGGAAATGGGGAGGCAGAGAGAGGGGGAATGACATGCAGTAACTGGGGCCGACTGCAGCGAGGACTGTGGCCTCTACATATGCGACGCCTGCTCAACCCAATGCGCCACTCGACGCCCCCAAAAAAAAGTTTTTGAGATTTTGTAGCTCTTTCATTTAGGTTAATATTTTATTGCTCAGTACATTTGGAGATTGGAGGCGTCTTTCCTCCACCCTAATCAATTTATCTAATGTATTTCTGTGTTATTTTGGCGTCTTGTGAACATCTAGAAACCGTGGTTCATACAGAAACATGTCAGGATATTTTGTGAGCCGAGAAATTTTTAATTTCAACATAATAACCTTCAACTGACTTATTCAACCCTTCTGAATTTGAGGCCACACCCAAAACCACGAAACAAAGACAAAGTCAGAAGCTTGCAGTTGCATCTGTGAAATGCGTGTAACTTTCTGTGCTTTCACTTCATTTTGCACTTTATTAAATACACAACAAATACACTTTACATACTGTACATACACAGTACTATACTGACTCTGATAAAAGGATTTGTTAGTTGACAAAGCTCTCTCTGTTTGGAGACCTCCCAATGCGGCTGTTGCTGCTACACAGTATCTAAAGCCGACCCCTCGCTGCACCGAGCCCAGGGGCTGATGGGAGTTCTCGGGGGAACCATTAGTGAGCGGATCGGCAATGTGGCGCGCAGGGAGCGAACGCAATTCATGGGAGAGCACCAAACTCACAACACTCTAACAACACCTGTCACCCCTGCGCCTAATGAGAAACACAATTAGCAATTAACAGTGCGATCTGTCAGGGCTAATACCTGCCTCCCTGCACACACACACGCACATGCACACACAGCCAGGAGGAAAAACCAGACCCCCTTCATCAGCACTTCCATGCAAGTATGAAATGAGCCCAAACAAGCGGATCAATTAGACAGGTGATGTAATGTTGTGAAACCTAAGCTGATGCCTCGGTGGCAGATTCTCTATACGGCGTCCTCGCTGATGCTCCACAGTGACTTTTAAGACAGGAATTAAGTGTGATTTTTATCACTCAGCAGGGAACAGAACTTCAAAGTTGGACGCGCTGCATACTGGCCATAGATCATACAGCGTGGGCAATTAAACTGTGTGTGCAATGGGAAGTTTGTCAAAATGCACTTTGCTGGTAGATTTGGTGCTCTATTCTCCTGTAGAACAATTGCCGCCATGGGGATTAACAGAAGATGAACTGAAGTGACTATAAACAGCACAGGCAGTAAAGTTCCCTAAATCAGCACATTCTGTGTTTATCTGGATCTATGTTGGCTGTCGCCTCATGGACCAATTTCCAAAGATCGATCGATAGAAAGACAATATTGATCCTCACACCTCCTGGTGTTTCTCATTGATCGTGTTTGAGGGAACGTTTGAGGACCAGCCGTGTGCAGGTTTTCAGTAACGTCCTCCAGGAAATAAAGAAAAATGTAATGAACTGCACAGAACTGAACACTGTTGTTTCATGTGTAAAAGTAGCTCATATATCATGTTAGCATTCTGCACTTGTTCTCGGGGAAAAGAATTTATTTACTGCTGCAGTGTGAGAAATCTTTAATGAAAAAACTTTAATGAATATCCTCAATAAGACTGGTCTAAATAAATGACAGCACATTCTCAGCTAGTAAACATATAAAGTTACTGATCTGTCACAGTTTTTGATACTCTGCCTCGGATATTTGCACTTTAATTAAATGAGAAGAAGGTCAGAGGTCAAGCAGGGATTCAGTATCTTGCTCAGTGACACTTCAGCAGGGCAGATGGCTGCCAAACAAAAAAGGGTTAAGTCTTCTGCTTTCTATTTTTCAGTTTAAGCAATTATGCTGAAGTCTAATTTAGAATTTATTATTTTAAATACAGACATAATGAAAATTTTTGCATTGTGAATTTCTAGTAAACTCTCTGTAAAACACACATCCAGCCTCACACCCACCAGCATAAACACTGGCTGTGTTCTAATTGGATTACACCAGTATGCGTGCATGTGTGTGTGTGTGTGTGTGTGTGTGTGTGTGTGTGTGTGTGTGGCATCTCCAGCATAGTAATTGTGTCAGCCTTGTTGGTCAGTGGGGAATTGAAGTGTTAAATCTAATTCTGAATTTGTATCTCTCTTGCAGAGGAGGGGGAGATGTAGCGTGAGTACCAACCATATGTCACCGTCCCCAATTCAGAGGGATTGAATATGGATGAGAAACAACTCGCGGTCCTGGCGTCGCCACCGGTAGCAGGTTTAGACTGTGACGGTGTACGCTCATTTGTTATCAGCGAGGAAGTGGAGCTGTAGACACAAACACTGCAAAACTGACAAAGATTTTCCTTAATGAAGATAAAACTGATTCAGTGGCTTTGACCCTCGTGTTTCTCTGCTACAGTAGTTCTCACTGCACATACAAGAGGATCACCGAAAAGGAAGTATCCTCAAATAATTAGCATGAATTGGTATTTGTGTCTTTTTATTGGACGATTAGTGTTAAACATCCTCTGCTTTGTTACCAGGGTGAACTGACAGTAACAAGCAGATTAAAAGACATTAAATCCCTCGGTTTGAATTTCAGTGACGGATATGTGCCTTCGAGTTTCGTATACTAAACGTCTCTTTTGGGCCAATATTTGACTTTCTATCAGCTGCTTTCGCATTGCTATCCAGGCTACTGTATGTGCCAAGTTACCATGATTCCAAAATGATGACAGCGGTCTCAGGTGAATGATGTAAGATTTAATTACAGTCATGGCAACAATTCAAATTGCAGTGTTGAAATACAAGTCGTATGTAGGTTGTGTGCCTTGTGATTCGATTTGTGTGGCATATGTCTGTGTGGTCCAGGTCACTTAACATAACTTTGGTTGAAAACCTCAAAATATCATCTGTCTGACAGAAGAAACTGATTTGGACACTGCGGTGTGAATGCCAACAATCTTGGTTACTATACTTAACTGTAACTATTAATTTAAGTAAATAATCTGCTGCATTGTTATACATATTAGGGGTGGGCAATCTTGCCAAAAGATCATATGACAATCTTTTTGGAATCACAAGTCTCCCCACAGATTCAGTTGAACTCATGTGATCACATGATTAGTTGTGCATATGGTTACCTTGACAAAAAGCCTGTCACTTCAACTCAAGGCTAAAGGCCCAGCTCACAAATCTCTACATCTATTTCCTCTCTGATTTTATTCTGAAGGTCCTGACTTAAAGTTGTGATTCATACTGATTCGCAACTCTTTTGTTCACGATTTGTGTCACAGATAATCACACTTTTTACTTAGATCATATGGAGTATTTGTTTGGACAGCACTGTTATTTATTTGTGCTGTATTTTCCTTACTTACTGGAGGAACTGAGTTTGCGCGGCCTTGCTCAGCTGCAGTAAAAGCAGGAACCCTTTCTTGCTCATTTTTCCCCATTCAGGTTTGTGTGAAGGTCGGCCATAAGAACCTGCACACTCCTGCTTACAAGTGCAGTTCTGACCTTTAGGCCTGCACATGAATTTAGATTAGCATCCTCAATGTTTGCTCATGCTTCTCGCTTGTGTTTGTACTTCAATAACACTCACTTTATGTCATGAGCTTGCTAGTAGTTATGCTTCATGAAATCTAAGCATATATTCCACCATGTCCCCAGGGGTCCAAATCTGTTTCCCCTGTGACTTCTTTGACTTATTCTACTAAATCATAGTCATACACACTGTATATACACTACACTACACTAATGTAAGTATCACATATCAAGTATGTAAATAGTTTTGACTATATGTGATATTTCCCTTTGCAGACATTACTATCTCAGTCATTGTCTCTTCTTATCATTACTGAGAGATGTTTGCCATTTTGGCTGATCCATTGCTCCGGCACAAAAAGCATCATACCTAGTGAAAATGCCAGAGTAACCTTAGTGGTGTCAGCCTGCAGTGAGAAACTGCTCCACTGAGCCTAAAACCAGCTCTTAAAAAGACAAAAACAAGCCTCTGTTTCAGCTCGATTAATGTTTAAAGAAAAGGTGATACCGCTGAAAGTAGCCTGGCATTTACAATAAAATCAGTAAACATGTCTGTTAAGTATTTCTATGACACTGAAAGTCTATACAATAGGACACTACTTTTTATAAACCAGACTCTAAAAGTGTTCTCACAGGAAAAATGGCATAAACATTTGGTTAACAGAAACAGTTACTGCTAACACAGAACAGCCTGCTGCGACAAAGGCTATGCTATACTTTCCTATAAAACTGTTCAATACTAAGCAAATCATTTGTATTTACAGAAAAGCAGATTGTTAGAAGAATAAACATCATGTTAAAGCGACAACATAATACCATGTCTACTGAATTGACTTGAAATTGTTAAGTTATACAGTCCCTGCTGCTCCGGGTCTTTTAGTTTTGCATTTTAAATCATGATCAGCTATAGAGAGCAGTTTCGCCCATGCTAGTCTCTGTTGTGGTAGTTTCTGAAACTTAATATTCAGCATTTCTTTTATTGGTCTTTCTATTAAACCTAAGTGTGTTCCTGGGGTTTAATGTCTATAGGCTGGGACAAATTGACCTCAACTACAGCCCTTACTACTAGAAGACGAAATAAAAGCATAGAAAAAACTACAGCTCCCATGAAAAGTTACTGGGACAGTTGCAAGCCTTTGACTCACCCGTGGACTGGAAATGGGATTTGTTAAAGGCTGCTAAAAACTAAAATGAAAGCAGTGAGTTTTTGTAATTACTGCCCTTATCTTAACATATGGCGAGAGCAACACAACATAATGTAAAGTAAGGCTATGTTCTATGGATGTATCTTAAGGTATTTGCTTAATTACAAATGTCAAAGGGATTTTAAAAGGCGTTTTCCTGCTACAGAGGCACAAACCAGAACCCCTTGTTTGAAGTCAGCACCGTCTGAATATGGCAGACACTGGGTGCCAGCCTTATATAAACTGACACAAGCATGTAGAGTTCTTGCTGTTGGGTTTCACGGTCTAACGCCGTTAGGTAACAGCTGAGGGATCCTGAGCAACATGTGTGATCTTGTAAAGAAACACATTTGTATGTCACCACATGTATTGGGACCACCAACTGCCACAGCACTGATTTTACAAAATGATGTGTTGAGTAGCAGCTGGAACGTCGAATGAAGGTACAAAGTCACGTGCAGAGCTGAAATGACCCATCCATCCACCAACAGCATGTTTCCTGTGCAGCGTTTCACAGACAGGACGTTCAACTAGGACGTTAGTGAAAGTCAGATGTTAGCAGCAGCAACTTAATTACCAATGTCTTACTCTGGTAAGTTCAGAAATGTGTGTGATGATGTGATATCGGATTTAAAAAGAAAAGAAAAAAGACTGGATTAGTCAGAATAAGACTCCTCCACCCATAGTGGTCAGCAGGTTGTGCACAAGTGTTTGCATATGAACAAACAGACAAGTGCACACATGCACACGCTCACCTCCTTTTCATTAAGACCAAGGAGTGTGAGCAAACTTTGCTTTTGTAATTGCCCTGCTCTTGCAGACTGTTTGACAGTCAAACAGTGCTGTGGTCTGGCTCTTCAATGTGCCAGAAACTCCTTAACAAGCAGTGATTAACCAGAGGCAAGGCTGTGTCACACTGCAAATTCACTGTCAAGAGCGAAGCACAAGTAAAACCCATCTTTATTCTGCCAGAGAGGATAAAAGATGGATAGGGCAGAGAAAATGACCGTTTCAAATGAGCAAGAGAGAGAGGTCAGACTAAATTTTGCTTCTCTCACTGTAGTATATCAAAGTTCAACAGGCATTTGCTGGAAGTCTTTGAAAGCAGTCTGCTCACTGGACGATTTATAGCTCTTACCTTCACATTTCTGGAAAAATCTCATGATAGAAATGGGCCTTGCAGACTCAGAATCAAGCTTTGTTCTACACCATTAACAACCAGTTTAAATAGTTAATGACAAGGTTGAGGAATTTTGTTCTCCTACTTCTAGTTCTGCTATTGCTCTGACAAGCATAAGTTGAACCCACGGCTGAAACTGCTGCACATACACGAGTCATTTGATCATGTTTGAATGGCTGTTTCTTTTGTACTTATTAGTACAACTTCTGTAACTTAACGTTTTTTTTCTCTTCCAATTTTGAATTTTCCTCAAAGGCAGTTGGATCAACCAATCAACTTGCTTGATGCTCAGGTCCACATGATGCACTGTGATTATGGAGATGAGTGGGGCAGCTTCTCTGTGAGCCTCCGTGACCTCTAATACCCTTTAGTTTCGCCAAGATATTTATGTGCATCATCACAGGGGCACAATTCCAGCCTCACCTGATTTACAGTGGCTGTCTGTCTTAAAAGGAGTTGATAATATATATTTGCACTTTGAGAAAGGTTTTTGATTCATGTTTTAATGTTACAGTCAGTAGCAAGGTGCGGCACAGGAGCCAGTGGCTTTTTGGACATTTTGATCATTTAACATTACTACTACATGCCTTTTTCTTAGTGGTATTTGGTGTTGGTGAAGTTGAAAAGGCCCAGCCATGTTTTATACTTAAGTTCTGTTTTGTTGTTTCATGTCTGACGATACAATTTCCTTAAGTTAAAAAAGGCAAGAATGACCTTGTGCCCTGTGTCGTAGCCCAACAGACATAAAACAGTTGGATTATTTATGTACAGATCTTTGCCTTAAGCAAGTTTTACCTTCTGTGACCAGCTAAGTATGCTTGCTCTTTTCCAGAGATGCCCTGCTTCGCACCCGGGAGCTGCCCAGAACAAACACAGTCCTCTGCTGCTGGCCACTCAGCAGCTCCACTGAAATAACCGGAGCCTTGAGCCTTCGTGTAAGTGCCTTGATCAAGGGCACATGTGCGATAATTGCTGAGGGAGAGCAGAGAGTTGCTCATTTACTTTCCCTGCTCAGATCTTCACTGCTGGTCAGGGGATCTGAACCAGCGGGCTACTGATCACATATTTTCGGGGCTATTCAAGTGAAAAAGGGCTACACCGAGTTTCTCACAATGGCCTAAAGCAGAGAGCAGAATCCTGGCAGCGTTATGGGGCATATGGACAGATTATTATTCTTCATAAACTTGATATACTGTAAATGCTCATTACTGCTGAACTTGGAGAGCTGGATTGTAATTTTCCTTGAGCTTCATAATTTTCGGGTCTGTTTAGAAAACCATTGGTATAAATACACAGTCTGCTATATATGGAGAAATAACCTCTCTTACATTTTGTTCATTACAGTAATCACATTTAACCACACACTCCAAATACTGAAAGCAATCCTCAGTGCGCACCACACTCAGGGCTCCACTTTGTCATCTGGTGGGGTATCATGGACCACAAGCAGCGAAACCAAAGCTTTCAGCTCAGATAAGACCCTCAGAAACATGGTCAGACTGACAATTTCATCTGGAACAAACACATCACTATATTAAAACCATTAAGAATCATCAGTGGGCCAGCAATGGGAATAAAAGATTTATTCCTGCACAGATGTTTTGGCCACCATAAAACAAAACACAGAGCTGAACAACTTTATATCAAAAATACAAAAACTACTTTTTCTGTATCAACTATTAGAAATACACGGTATATATTCCCTGGATTTCTAAAACTACTAAAATGAATATGTTAGCACTAAGAGTATCTATAAAGGCTAGTGCGGAAGTTCCCACAGTGATGATATGAAGTGTAACTACAGTATATCCGGAAGCTCAGTGTCAGTTCCTCTTTACCATCATTATCTCTCATCTCCTGGCAAACTCGGGCCACATCTATCAAGTCTGCAGCAGCTCTCTACCATCAACACTTGTCTCTGCCCTGCTCCCATTCTACTCTGTCTCATCCTCTCTTCCCCTCCCTCCACCCCTTGTATCTTTCAAGCCTTTCTCCTTCTTTTTCCAGCCCAAGAGAGGAGACACAGCCATAAATCTCAGGGTAGCTAATGAACTGCATTTAACAATAAAATGCACTGGAAATGGAACATTTCATTTACAAGAAGATCAATGGCAGTGACAAACACCCTTCTCGGAGCGACTAGTTAGCGGGATGATGTTCCGCAGGCAATCCAATCAATCACCGCACACCGACGCCGAGATCAATCAAAGGGGGAAAAGGAAGAAGGAAGAAGAAAAAAGACTTGAAGCTTCTCTCTTTACACTGTATTCATGGTCTTTATTTAAATAGGGTTACTAATCACTCACTTAAAAGTCCACCCTTCTCTCCTCTTATTTCTTGCACTCTATGGATATTCTCTTTTGTCTCTTTTTTCTTTTTCATCCCATTCTGTTTCTCCCTCTTTCTCCCTCTCACCCTCTGAGCACTGGGGAAGGCAGTTGAGAGGCAAGAGGAGGAGAGTGAGTGATAACCATCCGGGGAGTCAAGTGCTCCATCACCGCCATCCCCATCTGCGACCCGACAAGTTCATAATGCCAGGCATCTGCTTTCATTTATAAAGGCCTCACTTAGCCCTCACACACACTCACAGTCTCTCCAGCTCTTTTGCTACGCCCTCCCCTCCTCCTCTTGCTTTCTCTCTCGTCACCCTTTTTCTCCCCATCTGGCTGGCAGAGAGGGAGAATGCCTCATCTCCTCTTCCTCACCTAATCCTCCTCACCCCCACCCCCCTTTTTTTCTTCTTCTGCTCAAGCCCTCTCAGGTTCTTTCCCTATTTGTCCTCCACAGTTAGATCCATTTCTTTCCCCTCTAGGTCTCCACCTTCTCCTCTCACTACCCTCCCAATCAAATGAAAGAGATACACAAACTATAAAGTAGCGTAGTTGACACTGAGTATGAGCGCTGTTTTACGATTTTTTATTTCACTTTAATTGGAAAGATAAACAAAATATTTGGAGTAAGAACTTCCTAAAAGTTAAAACCTAAAAAATGAAAACGTATAAAAACATATATTAAACTCTGCATTTTACTGTGTAAAATTATTAACTGTTGAGCTGTTAAGTAACTGTATTCATACAAACAAGAAGCAACAATTTTAGTCAATCAATGGATCATTTTCAAATGTTCTCAGTTTACAGCGTCTCATATGTGATTTGCTGTGTTTGTCTGTTTTATAGTCATTTGAAATGAACCATCTCTGGGTTTTGCACTGTTGGTCGGAGGAAACCAGACACCCGAGGACGTCACCTTGGGTTATCAGAAGTTGTGATTAATGTTTTCCACTTTTTCTTTTTACATTTCAGTTGTCGGTTGCAGCTCTATATGTTTAGTTTTCTGCACTGTGATGACAACTTTACTCCAGCATTCAGTGCACAGAGGATGAAGTCACTGCAGCCGTCTGCAAGTCAAGAGCCGTGTGGGCAAACAGTCCACTATTATATGAATCATATGGTACAACTGTCAGTTTTAAGGAAGACTCATTGCAGACTGCAAAGTGAAAGTTTGGCAGAGGAGATATTTGCAACCATTAGGTGGTGCACTTCTCTCACTGTACGTGCGAGAGACCTCAGGAGAAGACAAAAAAGAGAGAGAGAAGGAAAACTTGCTTTGCCCATTATGAAGTAAATTTTCTGAAATGGGTTTTTATCATGAAAAATAAAATGCAACATCTGTTGTAAATATATTTGGATACATTAGTGTGTCCTCTGAGGGCTGTATGGAAATCACAGGCAGTCTGTGTGTGTGCATGCACTCGTGTGTGTGTGTGTGTGTGTGTGTGTGCGCGTGCATGCATGCTTCATTTATGCAATGAAGTGGCCACACACAGTTTTAAGCAAAAGACAGAACAGAGCATTGGACTGAAGAGTGGACTTCTTTTCCAGAAGGCTTTTGTTAAATACCTCATGAAGTAGCTTTGATGGAGTACTTCAGCATTAAACTTCTGTCTGCAGACGTAAGAAAAGGACAAATGCAGCAATAAGGGAGGCAGGTCCTGAATGTAAAGAAGCAGAGACAGAGTATGTGGCCTATGAAAAATAAATATAAATACAAAGGCTGAACACAAGAAAACTATCCTGAAATGATCTTCATCAAGCAGCAACTATTTAGTGCAAAAGAATCTGTGAACTAGTGTGAATTGAAAGAATTAGTTTCAGTTTTTTTGGCTGTACTTCTCATATACCTCCTGTATATGTCAATAGCTCTATGTCTCAGTGACGCTAACCTAACTTGATAGCAATGGTTAGTTGACACAGTTGCACTATGTGTGTATTAATGATTATTTGTTTTAATCTTTGGCCTGTGTTAAGACTGGTCATTACAGAAACTCCTCCTGTATATTATGGTAACATATTCAACACTACACAGAGGCAAAACCACAAATAGCTGCTAACTTTTTAACATATTCAGTGTCTCTTTCAGTGTAATCTTCCCAAAACCTCTCTTAATTACTGGACTTCCAAAACACTGGACTTTCCAGAAAGAAATACTCGCACTACTAGCAACACATCTCAAATTACACAAGAATAACAGAGGTGTTGATGTTAATATAAACCTAAGAATAGTAAAAGCAAAGTCCTTATAGGCAAGTCTGGCACACTCGGCGGCCATCTTGGCAACGCCCCTGGGGCACCATAGTTGCACTTTAATGGTCAATGGGAAATAAAAACTGTATGCACAGAATCATCAGGCCAATCCCATAAAAAAGCTGCTTAAAAAGTTTGTTGACTTTGCCACAAAATAAGGTTTAAAACACCTCACGGGTTTTACTTCCACTATGCATGTGCAAGGTTTTGCTTGCATCAGTGCAACAACATGATTGCCGTGATTAGCTTGTTTCCAATTTGCAGATATGTGGTATGTGGTATGTGTCATACAGCCACTATCTCTGACGTTATGGTCTTTTCTATTCAGGATTCTTTAAGTGGTCTGTCTCCCTCTTATAATGTCTCTGGTAAAAGCACTACTGTATTCAGCCGGTAAATGCATTTCCATCCACTTGTTCTTATGCACAGTTTCAATTTGCTCAAAATATCACAAAGGTTTTTACACTTGGCTGAGGTAGAAAATTTGGTGTATTGATAAAAGCAAAATGCAAAAAAACTGTAATTGGAACAGACTTATTGAATATATGACATAAGACGCATGACTACTGAGGAGAATATAGAAATAACGATAAATGAAAACACTAACTTTCCCCAAATGAATACATGAAATAAACATAATTGTAATTTTTCTATCATATTTATTACAGTGCTTTTCACTTCTTTTTTTTTTTAATTACGTCATCTCATGGCACTCTCTTCTTCTGCAGTGGTTTAATGGCACCTCACTGGAGAATTAACTGTTTATGTTGATGAACCAACATTTATTATTCACATAACAGTGAATGGTAAACAGGGATTTTCTAAAAAATTCTGCTAAAAATCTGCATCACATTTGGATTAACCTTGACTAGTCAATGAATACAAGCTCGTATGAATACAAGAAGAAGAAGAAGAAGAAAAAAAGTGCTACTTGCATCTAAAAATGGTCCATGTTAGTGAAAGTAGGTCCATCTGTAAGGATCATTTAGTCTTTGAAAGTTTTCAATAATGGGCTTAATAACCCTGCCAAGCAAAGTAAACATGTCTCTGGACCAGGATCATTCATGTGGCAAATTCTGTAAATCCGCACCTATCCCACACTTGCTGAGCTCGGTACTGGAACCGACCTGTTGCCCGCAATTATTTGTGTGTTAAATCCAGACCCGCCATCACCCATACCCGTAACGTTAATTAAATACAAGATACACAGTTTAAAACTTTTATTTACAAGACAGCTGGTCTAAGGTTATCTAATGTTTTGCATAATGTAATGTCCCATTCAGAAAGCCTTCATTCAGTCAGATCCCACTTGTTGCTGGCTGTAATGTGACACAAACACGCAGCATCTGCAGTAATCATCTGTCCACATATCCAAAGTGACTCCCTGTTGCTATCAGGCTGCATTTTCAGTCCTGGAATGAAGACGAATCGAGAGGTGAAAGGTTGTGTCGTTCATTAATGTTTTAATTTTTCAGTTAACAGGCCTCCGCCCCAGACAACCTTTTTACTTCTTATTAAAGTCTTAAATGTTGAGTGTTAATGAAACTGCTAAGATCAAAATCAGTCTATCGCCAGTTAAATCATCAACAACAATTTTGATAATCAGTCGTCAAATTCCAGTTATTAATCACAAATGTCAAACACTGGCTTCTCAAATGTAAGGATCTGCTGCATTTCGCATCTTTACATCTCTGTAATATATTTGTTTTTACACTGTTAATCAGACAAAACACATCATCTAATGGTGCCTTGAGCTCTGGTAACGCATGATGGCTTCTCTGCTTGTTTTCTGACATTTTATAGATTAAAACATTAATTGATTACTCCAGAAACGAATTAAAATATTAACTGATAATGGAAATAGTCATTAGTTACAGCTCTAGAATCAATATATTTTTAATGGAATCATTATTTTTGAACTGAACACCAGGAAATATCAGACAAAAAGACTCTAGAGACAGACTTTGATATTTACAACTTAATCTTTGAGGCTCTATGCATCTCTGTAACTCGTACCATAGGAAAAGTTGTTCATGTTTTGTATCATTCACTGGCTCTGCTGCGGCTGCTTACCAGGGGCTAAGCGTCCTTGTGACAGTGTTGTTGACAGCTGACAGCTCCCTCCCTCCGTGCTACTGTCCCCCCCCAGCTGGCTGGCTGTAACGCTAATGGCCGCCCTCAGTAGGAGCCAGTGGGTCGCGGGTGTCTTTGCCGTCATCATTAAGCACCATTGGTTTAATGAACGCAGCGTTTAGGAGTGCTTGGACCTTCATGCTCTGCCGCCTCATTAAGTGGAAAGCAAACTAATATGGGGAGCAACCTAGAGCTCACCTCTAGAGATATGCGAGAGAGGGGGAGAGAGGAAGAGAGAGAGAAGGGAACACACACACACACACTCAGACAGTGTTTGGAGGAGGCCGGTGACAGAAAGGGCTTGATCCAAGTTGTAAAAGATAACAGTGGCTGTTACAGCTTTGAACAAGTAGTAGCAGTTTGCAGCAGCAACACTGGCAGTGGTGACAGTAGTAGCAGTAACACCATCACCATCGTTAGTAGAAACTCCAGTATCTTTAGCTAAAATATTGATCAAAGTATGAGTAGTTCAAATTTCAGTCATCACAGTCATTAAAGTATAGTGTGTGTTTGTGAGACAGGTGAGGAATGAGACAGAATACAGTTTCTCCTTGTAACAGGACAGACCGCTCACATGGATTTCTGTATCACCTCTCCAGGCTCCAGACTAACTTTTTACATTGGTTCCATTGGTGCGACTAACTTTTTCATTTAGGTGAACCAGCATTTAATTTAAGTGTACCCAAAACCTAGCCATCATGCCATACTGTCTGTTCATGTGTTCACGCATGTTGACAATAAATGACAATGACAATAAAGATACCTTGAACTGTGAAACCATTTGGCATCGCAAAAATATTTTTTAAGTGTTACCCTTTTTTTTTTAAGCTGTTTTATAAGATGTGACCCAATGAAAATTATTGATTTTTTTCCCCCACTCATATTCAGTGAAGAAGAATATCTGCATTAGTTTCCAATCAAAAGCAGAGTAGGGGCAGGTATTCATAGAATACAGGTGGAAAAACACATATGAAATTAATTGTTTAAATCTATCTTCATACAGTACTCACAGGCAATATGTCCCCCATTTCTTGGATTGTAATAAAGTCACTTCACAGGCAGTACATGAGGAATTATAACACCGACTCTTACTTAACTCCAAAGCTATCCCTTAAATAATGGTGAGGTCGGTTTCACTGGTGAGAAGAAACCATTTAAAGTGTCCTGTTATAAAACCAGCCACCCAATCAAAAACTAGTATTTTCCGTGGCCAACACATGGAACTATTCTAATGTAATGAGGCTAATCTTAATAGTACTATTCTGAATAAAATATGGTTTTAAAATATAAAAAGAATAAACCAGCAAATTAACAACCTACATACAACATTCAAAATCCATACACAGCACCCTGATTTCAGTCATGACCCAGTTTCAATCCCAAGTCTTTGGCTTTCAGAGGAGCTGTGAATGAGGGAGACTTCTCAACCTGCCACCCACTCCTGCAGGTGGCAATGCCAAAATCTGCCCACATCTTGCCATCCATCCTGCCATTTTGTCCATCCACACATCCCCTCCTGCCCATCCTTATCCTGCCTGCTCTTCTTTCCTCATCTCCTGGTCCCCAGGGTGGGCATAGGTGGAAATAATTCCCTCTCTACACAGGAACAATTAAGGGCTCAGCTCAGGGCTTTATGGTCAGAGGAGCAGCTGCTTTTTGCAATTTTTGGGTCCATAACTGTCTGAAATGACAATGTGGGGGGTAGAAGAGCATCCAGGGCCCCTCCTCCTGATCCTATACAAGAACCATAATTCTTTTCTGCCTATTCAGCGTATATTACACACATCTGTAAGACAACTATAAACAGATAGCATCACAGAGTATTCGATGTCTCTGTGGCAGATTGGAGTTGCAGGCAGGCTATAAACACTTTTTTGCAGGCAGGTGCTATGGAGACCCAAATACTTAGGATGGTTCGGTTAATCCGAGTGGGCAGAGCTGAGGAAAAATAATTTTTCTCATAGATATGAGTAACAGGCAAGAGACGAAAATGCAAAACTCTGAACCCAACATCAGTACTAAGACTAGAGGTGAAAGGCCTAAATCAACTCCGAAAAGACAAATGGTGAGCGACTCACTCATGAGAAACAAAAGTAGAACTTGGTTGATTATGGTCCTGAACTGGCCATGGTAATAACAGCCAACATTACAAAGCCTTGCTGTCTTCCTACTAGGGATGTCACGATACCAGAAATGTTGTCATTGGTACCAATACCAATATATCACACACACACATGTGCACACATCTCCATATAGTCAGTGTACAAGCAGTAGTTTAAATTGACTAGCAAGGCGATGGACCCATTGTGTGAAAATATTCATTTAAAAAGTCGGCGTTATATTTTGACAGACATGACGGTAGCCTGCTAATGTTGTGAGCACCCAACTCACATTTTGAGCTGTCGCCACGTTAGCCCAAACAAGCTCAAGCTAGCCTTTGTGAACATTGTGTGCAGTGCATTGCTACAACAGATGCCAGCTGTCGCAATTCACAAACAATAACAATTTCAGGACATGAACAGTTTGACGACATGTTGTTAATGTAAAGTTAACAACAGATTTGGTACCGAAGTATCGGTTGTCATGACATTCCTACTTCTTGCCAAATATAATCTATACCGTCTTTGTTAACTAGTAAGTAACAACAATCATTTGTTTGCATTCAACACGTGTGTTAGCCACTGGCATACCATTAAAGCTTCTATTGGAGTGGTAGTTGCTATGTTTGCTAAAATGAAGAGATATTTCACCATCCAGTGCAACAGATTATGTTTAGCTTAGAACACGAATGGAAAATAAGTGAGAAATGTTTTTCAACCCACTAGCCTCTAGTTCAGTAGGTAAACTAGCAACTGCATTATTCAAAAACATTATGTTCAGGCTCCACATGTTTATATTTAACTCAACCAGCACAATTATTTCTTGTTACAGAGAGATGTTTGTACAAAATGTTAAGCTCCCATCTGAGACCGGCGAGGTGTGGGCATCTGTGCTTGAATGTGCATGTGTCTAAGAGTGTTTGAACGCATGTAGGCTACATGTCTGTGAATGACAGAGTGAGAGAATCACAGAACAAGAGAGAAAGAGAGAGAGAGAGAGAGTTGTGAAAAAGAGAACTGAATGAGTGGGAAGTGGGAAGTGAAAAAATAGCTTGGTCTTTGGCTGTGTCATCTGAAGTGTTGATAAGCGATACAGAGGGAGGTGTGAATGGTGTTAACAGGGTGCCCTAGAGAGGCTAATTGCTTAAATGGAGAGTCTAGTCATTATGGAGGCCCTCGGAGTGATTAGAGAAAACAGTGAAATGATAATATACAACAAGTGATTCTGCAGACCCAACTTTCACAAAAATACTTCAAGACTCTGCTCAATAGCACTGAAAAAAAAAATAAGTAAGGTAATATAAATACCTGTCCAGAATCTCCTGTGTTACAGGAGGAGCAGGCAAGGGAGTTTTATTTAGAAATACACCTTTAAATCAATTTGTTTACACTGGGACTTCCCTTACATGTCTCTGACTAGTGAGGCGACATGAAATTTAATCCTATGTGTGGAAATCAAATACTGAAATTAGTTCATGGATGACAAATTAACAAACTAATTTGTTGCTTTATTAATAGCTATATTCATGGATTGGTTAATTGATTTTTGCTTTATGTTCTTTAGTTCATTAACAGATTGATTGATTTGTGAATTTTTCAACATGTCAGGATAAGAATTTTATAGTCAATGCAAGTCATTAAAAAGAAAATTATGATGACAAGTGTAACAGCAACGCAGCTTTAAGCACCTAAGCAGTGCTTTTCAATTTAACAGTGGTCGAAACAGGAGCTTATTCTTATCATAGATCACTGCCATGACCACTGATGCAGTAACACACCACAGCATACTGAGACCTTATTTATTCTCCTGCCTATCTGTGATTACTTCCTACTATCCCGCTGATGATCTCCATCTCTGTATCTCCTCAGTCGGCTCATTATTTTTCAGATGGAGGTCACGCAGCTCAAGGAAAGACATCTTCATTAGGACTTGCCCAGAAAAGTTGGATCTCTCTCTTGGCCTGTTTTGGCAGAGGGAGCCCAGACGACCAGAATAGCCCTCTAATGCTACAGATGTCCTATTGATTGACTCGCTGTCAGAATCAATAAAGCTGGGTTTTCAAAAATGCCTGGGCTATCATGGAGATGTTAAGGTTGCTCCTGGATAAACAGGCAGATTTATGGGCCAAACAGCAGAGCACATTGCTGGATGGAAAATCACAGGCCACAGGACACTATAAAGAGGAGTGCTTGAGGAGTACGCATTAACTTTTAAAGGTCTGAGATCCCTAACTACAATACAGATCTATGATTTCATACCATTTAATTTTTTTTATTTCAGGGTCAGCTGGTTGGTATGGTTACCCAAACCAGGCATGCAGCTACGACTCAATGCCGACCCTTTCTCAACAGACACAAGCAACAATTCTGCCTCTATATTACAGCAAACTGGTCCGCAACCCGACAACTACCACCACGACTGTACAAAAACTGCTGAGATAGCAACGACCTGGCCCACAATGGGTTAACCACAAACACTCATTGTTCAGACTCAGTGGGGCATCTGGCCTCATTCAGCTACCTGAAATGCCCCCACCACGCCCCAAAACTACTCACAGCCAAGGTCCCCATGACAGGCAAGTCACTGTATTCATTAATTATCTACTCCATTTTTCACAGAAAAACTGTAAACAAGATGGGGAAATGGGGAACTAGAGAGCGATTAGCGAGGGAAAGGAGGCTCAGGGAATGAGGGAGTAAGGACAGAGGGAGAGAAGAGGGAGCAAGGAGGTGAATGAGAATGCCACTGGGCAGAAGCGAGGACCAAACATGGGGGACAAGGAAGGATAAGTGACACATTTTGTGCAGGGTTTGATTTTTGTTTTTTTTCCAAGCAAGGGATGTTGCAGAGGCATCCCAGTGCCTGTTCCCCTCCTAATTATTCCAATTATCATGGCACACTATGAAAACGTGATTAATAACACAGAGGATATTGTTGTGGCAATTAGCCATATGGTGGTGGGACTCTGCTCTGTCACGATTTTGCCATTAGCATCTACTTCTGTTTGTCAGAGGCGTGCAGCCATGACAAGCTCAAGTTCTGCTCACCTTGCACTCCCCACTGAGAGGCACATGCTGGGGTGGGGGGGTGGGGTGTGGGGCTGGGTATTCCTCCTGGCTTCTCGCCTGACTGAATTTTTTATGTGGCATCCAGTCGGACTGGGGACAAAATGTCAACCGGCGTCTGGGACGGCCCATCAAACTCTGGTGCTCCTGGGAAAGAGAGGGAAGGGGAGGAGGGAGGGGGCACGAGAAAAGAAGAATTATTTGTGCTTGTGGGTTATTCAGACAAACAGACAAACTATACTGATGCATATATGAGCAAAGCTCTCTCTCTCTCTCTCTCTCTCTATATATATTTCCCTCAAACACAAATACATGCGCACACATGGACATGAGCAGATGACTGACATGCAAACAAACACTAGGTCACGGCCAGTCAAACGAGTCGAGCTGACTCGGAGTCCGTCTCCATGGTAAGCAGTTTTTAAAGCGAGAGCCCCCTTGTTAAGACCTGTTGGTATTCTCCAGATGGCAATAAAAATGCATGAGGTCTGCTGGAACCGTGGAGAAGAGCTTAGCCACTTAAGTAGGAAAAACAAAACCTCAGAGAGAAAAGAAAAAAAAAAAAAAAGCAGGTAGAGTGTGTCGCCAAGCTGATCCTCCAAGGACTGAGGAGAGAGCTTCAGACGAGCGCAGCGCCACTACGGCTGCTGGTGTGCACATCCGAGAACTGAGGATGTGCATCTTGTTATCTATCTTATCAACTTAAGATGTGTCATCTTGTTATGCCACACAAGCTGGCATTTGACTGTCAAGAGTAATGCTCTGTGGATGTTTGAATATCATTTCAAAAGAGGCCAAAGTGAGAATGATGAACAGGGAGCTGTGTTACAAAGTTTGGAACAAAATGAATGAGTTTTGCCTCCAAACACGTTAGCCCCTGTTTGAAGAAAGTGACACCCTTAATTGAAACAAAATGAGTGACAGGGAAAAATTCACACACTTAAGAAAGTTCAGAGAAAAAGCTAAGAATAAGTTTTTGCGAGACAAAAAAAATCTAAAAAACTTCTACACTACAAACTGGATTCAGATATGTGAATTGTCAGAGTTACATGTATTATGTTTGTGTACATATGGGTATTGAAGGATTACTTATACTAATAAAATGGGAGTCCTATTGGATAATTGTAGTGCTACTTATACAGCGAAAAATAAACTTAAATATACATACACACTATCAATACATAAACTTTAAATAGTTGAACAAACCTCTAATTTGCTAATTGAATTTGCTAATTCAATGAAGCGAATAAAAAACAGAGTTAAGCTGATACCTTGAAATTTTAATGATTCTTGTAAGGAAACTGGATCCTGTATAAAGATTATATCATATTTCAATAACTACAACATATCTAAATATTAAATTCACATTCAACTCTATGTTTACTGTTAAATCCCCTCTTAAATCCACCTCTTTGTTAATAGTAGCACTCATAATTGGTTTATAAATTTGACGCGAGTTTACTTACATATAAAATACTCAGCACCTGACCTGAACCAGAAACTGAATAAACTGTCACTGTCACACTTTTACTTTTTGGGAAGGCATTTCAGCAGTAAGTGGACATCACTTTTATCCTCACTTAAGTAAATTAAAGTCATAAGTCAAAAACAGCTGACACACAGGGACATCAGGACCTCACACACATTCAAGGCAGCAATATGACCTCTGTATGAAAGGCAGTATACTATTCAGTACAGTATACGCACGCTGTATGTCTAACTCAGAAACTTCTTAGTGGTTTCATCAAGCTACATCACAACCTCTAAACTACCACAACCTGCCTACTCAGGAACAAACTAGGAGAAGAAAGGGAAGGAGGAATGAGTACCTGACAGCAGCATGGATGGCCACATTATCTCAGGGCCTTAATGTGGGCTGAGGAGTGCAGCTGAAGAGGAGGGATATGGGACTTTTCATAGCCATAATTAAAACAGCAAGATAGATTCAGTAATTGAATGAAAAATCAGGATCTGAGCAACATCTGTGCCAACCACATAAATCATTTCAACGAGAGGCTTGAAATGCCATAAAAACCCCTGTGACTAGGAGTCAGAGAGCCTGTCAAATGCATCTCAGGGCAGCATGGATGACAAGATAACAGACATTAGACCTGCCACTTTAATTCACTATTCTAAATAAACCGGTGGAATAAAAAAAGAGAGAAAAAAGAAGAGCTGAGCACATGACCAGAATGTCACCGCACAGGAATTCAGACATGAATGAGATCACACAATATAAACTACAACTTGAATGTTGTTCTTTATGGAGTCATTTGCTATGAAATGCTGTTGTACTTTTCAAACAGAACCTACAGACATATGACGCACATCTCATACAACAGAACACAAAGGGAGCGAGAGAGACGGATGAACTGTGAGACGTCATGGCCGATGACGAGCAGGTGGCTGAAATCCTTCACTGGGGCTTAGTACAAACAGGGTCACGTACACTGCTTTTGCCAAACCCACATCAAAAATAAATGAAAAGGTCACTGTACTGTCTGCATTATTTCCTGATTTGCAGGTGCAACAAGACATCAATGATCACGACATAAACCACAAACTGTCAAATGTGATTGAAGAACGCAAGAGCTCATTTCTGACAAGTGTCGAACCAACCTAGTGAGCCTTCACATTTGTACTAAGATGGGACAGGGGTGTGAATTTAAAACAACAACAACAACAACATTTAAAATCAACAAGACTCACAATACAGTGAGGGAATTCATAGTTGTTCTTTTTGAACCTATTAAATTTCAATTCAGTAACTATTACCTACATTTTACAATCATTAAATAAGCATGGTGTTCTGGGTTTAACATTATAGATGAATACTTTTAATAATAACAGTGACTATACTTAATACTATGACATGACTTATCACATACCAACAGTAGTGGAAAGTAACTGAAGTACTTTACTTGAGTATTTCCATTTTCTGCTACTTTATACTGCTACCCCGCTACAGCTCAGAGGCAAATATTATACTTTTTATTTGACAACTTTAGTAACTAGTTTCAATATATTTACAAAATAAAATCAACAAATACATGTGCATCGATGTTAGTTTTAGCTACATACACACAGACTTGAACTGTTTAGCTAACATACCTCTCTCGTCCATTCTTCATATAGCTCTCCAATTAGCTTCACAGTGGGACTGCTTTGCCTCGTTTTCACATCCTCATATCTTTTTAGGATTGACCGGGGAAAAACTGACGGCTCAGTTTAGTTATCCCTCCAGTGTGTCGCAATCCAGCTTCTTCTGTTAGCAATCCAGCTTCTTCTGTTAGCAATCCAGCTTCTTCTGTTAGCAATCCAGCTTCTTCTGCTACTCCTTAAGGTTGTAAATAAATCTTCCAACTGACAACAGTCTTGTGGCTTCAGCAGGTGCTTTGGATGAATGTCGTTGTAGATCGTTTGAGTGTAGTTTTGTACAGTTTGTACAGTTTACACACTACAAATGTTTGTCCACCTGCCTTGTTTTGGTTCAACAAGACGTTGAGCGTTGCTGTATCTTCAATTTCAGGTTTGGAAAAAGAACATTACAAACCTCGCGCGCATTTCCTCCGTCCGCCATCTTTGTTTGTGAAACAAACTACGCAATTAACCTTCGCTTCCGGTATACTGACCCAGAAAATAAGAGCCTGCACGTTCAAAAATATATCTTCTTTTTCTTCTTATATGATGTTTTTTTATGGCAGTTGGCATCCAAAATGTTGCATTACTGCCATCTACAGTTTGTTCAAATATATAAATATTTGTAACTGTATTTATGAAAGATAAAACCCGAAAGCCCCGTGACGATTTAGCTGCAATTAAGAAAAATGTCACAAATTTTCAAAATAACTGGTTTGATCCAATAAATTTCATATTGATTATTGTTGAAGATTGAGTGATAAAATTATTTCTTTTAGCAAAATCATTGAGCTGAATTGGACTCTATTTAACTATGTCATTACAACTTTACCTGGACTCACAATGTAATTTTTTAAACACAGATTTTAGTGACAAATATCTGGAGTTGCATGCTGTGAGTAGGTGATAGAGCTGTGATGGCTGTTAAAAGTCAGGGTTAACTGTGTCAAATGATCTATGATGGGATTAGATTTTTACACAGTGACAGTGATTTTTACACTCTTAATTAAGTTAGTTGAAGTTTTATCTTTTATCTATTTCCCCTTTGTGTAATTTGCACAAATTAGATAAGTGATGTTCAGATGAGATATGCACCCATGCACCTTAATTGAAGCTGGTTTACTTGCCTAAAATTAAGCGCTGCATGTGATGAGCATGTGAAACAAGACAGTCCAGTTCATCATGTATAGTGGTAATTTTGTTGTATGGGAAGCTATTCTCAGCAACTGACCTTGTCATTACCTCCCTATTGTACCTGCTGTATCTCATTGTTTCATGTCCAGTGTGACATGTCCTAGTGACGTCTGATGATACCTGCAGGTCTGCAGATCTTTTTTCTCTTACATCCACTGTTGCTTCATTCAGAAACATTTGCATCAGCTTTTTTTTTTTTTTAAACTAGAGTTCTCAAAAATCAAGCTATGTGGGAATCCGTTGTCTCAAAACGACTTGTAACTTCAGTGCCATAATGTGCTTTATTCTCATGCCAATAAAATATTTTGTAGGAGTACTGTAGGTGTCAATCTTTTCAAATGGTGGATATCTCATTTTGGGATTATTCTCTTCCATCTGAGATATGTGGCTGACTCAGACTTAAATCTGAGAACCACTTCCCCACACTAATCTCATTTTCTTTATAAGAGTCTGGGATTTCATACATATCCGTATTTTCATTCTGCTGTCCCACCTGGCCACAAAGAAAGTTCCTAAACCACAGTTTCCTTGAGATAAACAGTAAATGTGTGATCTAAATTAGGAGAAAACCCACTTAGCTTGGTTCTGTAGCAGTGGGTGGCTTCAAAGGCAGTCCCTTGATGTTTCAGAGACGATTTCACCTGAGACAAAGTGCAGCCTTCATTAATAAAAGATTCCTCACCCCCCAGAGCGACGTAAGACTCATTTAAAGTCCTCCCTCAGCTCAACGGGGACACTCTACTCACGGGGAGATATGGTGACTACACAGGGAAACCAGGATTTAGATTCTCATATTAAGAGTTTCACTTCAAAATTAAATAGGGAAAAAAGGGTTTAAAAAATCCTCACACCTACACTAACAAAATGTTTTATTGTCATTTTCAGTCAATGAAAGCTGCATGAGTTTGTTTGTCTCAAACTTTGCTCAGTTATAATTTCCCAAACATATTTCTGCAGATATTAAGCGGCTCGCTGTGATCAAGACCTCAGTCACACACTCTAATACACTTGAAAGGCATGTTCTCTGGGTAGACATGATCCCTCCTCTAATTATTCAATAATCTAATGACACAATTGGTCATGGTGAGCAACACCACGCGCTGACACCAGATGGTGGCTTTTGTGATGAAGCCCCCCCACACACCCTCTGTGCATCCTCATTTCAGTTCAAGTCAGTGAGAGGCCTCGTCTGTGCTCTTCAACTTGCCAAAGACGATTTGAGGAATCTCTGAAATTCTGTTTTAAATTTGGAATCAGAAATCACCACCTAACTGCTCAGCGAGCACAGAATTGCAGACAGAATATATGCAAATAGTTTTATTTTCTCGACTGAGATCATCTAGAGAGTCATTTGTTTTATCATTTGTGCTATCAATCATTTTGAAGCAGCAGGTGCACTTCATGTCAAGTCTCGTTTTGGAGAGAAACTTGTCATCTGTGGATGTAGGGGCTGTTTTCGGGCCTTACAACATTCATCGACTGCTCTCGCTGCAGCGTCAGGGACTGAGTGATGTGATGACCTTGATCTGAGGCAGCTTCCTGGAGGCTGCTCCAGGGCAGAGGGACAGAATGTCAGGAAAGGTTTGTGCAAGATGTCGTTACTGCAGGAATGTCTTTGAGTGTGAGTGGTTTTATGCGTGTGCATCCGTGTGTGTGTGTGTGTGTGTGTGTGTGTCAGGGTAGATAGGTACATATTAATAACCTTTGCTTCATGGCTTTTACTTGCTCATTTTACCCACTCGTGAGCCTGTCTTCATGCTTTGTACTTAGTCATTTGTAAAAATACACTTGGCACCTTTGAATGCTGCCTGTAAACTGGTGGAACAACAAAACCCACAAATCCTTTAAGGTGACATTCAATAATAACAATAACAATAATAATAATAATAATTGTACTAATTGTACACAGTTTTCAGGCAAATTGTTTTTGCATTTAATATTCAAGAAATAAACAAACTTTACAGTCAGTTCAATATGTCAAATGTCTTTCTAAATGTTTGTTTTATACTTTTTTTTCTTTAGTTTTCTCTTACCCCCTTTCACAATTTATTTTTTCATTTTTTGCAGATGTGAGTGCACAGTACTTTTTGTGTGCATACTGACATTTTTTTGAGCGCACGTGTGCATATTTCCTTGTCAACAATCAAGAGAAGACTTCATGACCATGCCCTCAGAGGTTTCACCATATGATACAAACCTCTAATAAACCTCAAAAACAGAGAGGCCAGGCTGCAGCTCACAAAAACACACACACTAAAAGACACTGATAGAGTTCTATGGACTGATGAAACAAAAATCAACCTCTATCAAAATGATGAAAAGAGAAAATTGTGGAGCTCATGACCCGAAGCCACCACCTCATCTGTCAAACGTGGCAGCAGTTCTGTTACGGCTTGGGAATGTAAGACTGCCAATGGAACTGGCACACTAACATTTATTGATGATTTCACTGCTGATGGATGCAACAGGATGAATGCAGAGGTAGCCACATGCATCAAAACTCGTTGGACTACATTTCATCATTCAGCAGAACAAAGCTACGATTTAGCCAAAGAAACCAAAGAGCTTTTCTTTTCAGAGTGAAGAGGTTGAATATCCTTGACTGGCCGAGTCAGTGACCTGATCTCAATCTGACTGAGCTGCATTCTACTTCCTGACGACCGGAGTAAAGACTGAGAGACGGCATCACCAGGGAAGATACATCTGCTGATCTCAGTCAGTCACTGACAGCAAAGGAATTTTCCACAAAAATATTAAATTAAATGATAATTATGTTTAAGTTCATGTGTATCTATCCAATAACTTTTGAACCCCTAACACTCTGGGCACTTAAAGGTCCCATAGTTTACAGTTTTCCAGTGTTTTATTTAAAGTGTTGGTATCTATAAGAATCTATATTTGTGGTTTTAAAGAACCAAAAATCATTTCAGTGTAGTTTTACATCTCCTCTCTCAGGTTTCTCTCTGGAGCTCGAGCAACAAAGGCTCTGAGCCTCTGCTCTGATTGGCTAACTCTTTTCTGAGTGATTGAATAAAAATAAAGCAGATGAAGAAAACACTTGAAGAAACCAAATCCTGCCAGGTTGGATAGTGGGTCTGGATGATGGCTGAGAGTGATGCCTGCTTTGTTGTGACATCATAAAGTTACAGAAGTGCCGACGGCTCGTTTGAAGACTCAGCTTCTGAATACAGGCTGTGTGTGTTTCTCTGTGGACTGAGCCCTTTGAAACTTTCACAATATTAATATAGAACATAGACCTGCTTTATAATAAAAAAAAAGACATGGAGATCTCACTTATATTTGAAATCATATGGGACCTTTAAAGGAGGTACGTCTCCTACACAGTTATTTCTATATTGATGTAAGCCTACTCAAACTGAAGCTGAAACTTGGCACTATTAAAGCTGCAGTATCAATTATTTAATTTTAAATTGAATGTGCTGAATCATGGAGCCTGATGAAAAAAAGAATGTATAACTGTTCAAATACTAGAGTCTAGACTTTATGTTCTTACTCAAGACATACTGCTGATGTTTCTGCCTCCATCCAAATATAGTGAGGGTCCTTTTGTGGTTGTCAAAACATATCTTATCCTGTAAATATAGCACAGACCTTAATGTAAACAGTTTTCATTGGGAACAAATGAAGTTTGGGAGGCAGTTACAGTATTATAAAATCTCTGCACATACACAGTGAAGCCCAAAACCACACATACTGGGTGAACCGTTTAAATAGAGCATTAAGAGATAGAGCATTGTTATTCACAGACTTACTCTAAATTCATTGGCTGCCCCTGGACATAGTGTATATTTGACTCCAAAGTTATTAATACACAGCTTTTTTTTTTTCCAAAAACAGGCTCATCACACAATGTTTTACATCCCTGCAAAGGACATAAACGCAGATAAAAACAAAAGCTAAAGCAGCTATGGCACTAAGACATGCTTGATCATTAGCATTAATTGGATAGTGAGGGAGGATAGGAAACTTTGTTGCCATAAAAATCTAAATAAATAATTGCTAGGTGAAACTCCGGGAGAATGCATTCTCTATCTGGTTGATCATAAATCCTGGAATAATGACATGCTTACCCATAAATGACTAAACAAGGGGCCATTAAGGCATGCATGACTTCTCCTGATGTCTGTGTAGCAGATGTTAATAATTTTTCCATAATGGAGAAGGAGAGAGGGAAAGGGGGAAACTGCTCTGTTCGATCATATCAAAGAAAATGTCAAATAAGGGTCAGCAGTGTAAACCTACCAAATGTAAAAGAGAACCTGGAGGTATAAAGAGAGGAGAGATGACTTGTCTACCAAATCCATACATTTCATTTATGTATCAGCATCACATTTGTGGGAAAACATGAGAGTTTTCTACACTATTTAATATTTCTATTTTGAATCCTAGTTTAAAAAAACATTGTGTTGACAGTCAGACTTGCAGAAGGTGACTTAACAGCTCAAAGCAGACGTAGATGCTATCAGTCCTCGCAGTGTATCTGTACATCTCCTGTGTTCTCCTCGGTCTGCCAGCTTCTCCTTGTTGTTTTCAGATCTTAATGGCAGATATTTTCACGTTTTGGGTCCGACCGATGCGGCGATGCAAGCCAGCCGATCAGCCCCCAAAAAGTGAGCTCCTTATCGCACACAGATTGGTTCCGCCAGCAGTGAGACACGAGATTATCAGTCTATTAGATTCATACTGGCATATGGCACAGATCACATTAATGCTGATCTTGATTCATCCTACCTAAAACGTATTATTTCTTAAGGCTCCGCTGTGATCTTATCAGCCAGACTTGTCAGATAACAGCCTATCTGCTCACAAAAATATCTGTCTCCTCTTTTGTGATCAGACGCTATCTTTCCCATTGTCTTAATTAAGCACTTTGTCACTTTTTGTTTGTTGTCATTAGCAAAAATGTCTTATTTCAGGCTGAATCGTATAAATTGACATGAGAAGTAAAAAAATTCAGTGTACAAGTTTTGACATTGTTTTTTACTCTGGGGTATCTATATTAAATACAGAAATGACTTCAAACATCATCACAGCTATATTAATCAGTGCAATATTGTCGTCTTGAATGTTATGCTTTGTTTATATTGCTTTTCATTCTGACATTTTATGATTGCTGTTGTAATTAGAGCAGGTAGATTATTGGAGCGTGTTATGAGACTTGCTGCTTTATCACCTGACATAAATCCAGAATATTTATCCTGCTTCTGTGATGAACAATAGTTTTTATTGACAAAGAAAATAAAAAACTTGGAACTAAAGTAGTTTGTATTAATAAAACCTGCTTTTTTTCCCCCATTGCTGCTTATAAAACAACAAAAAGCATCATTCTGCAGAGTAAATCTCATCAGTTGAACTTTAAACTATAGACAAACTAAACAACATATGACATTTCTTTCATCAAATGAATTCTCAGAATTTCTGCAACTGACATAAAAGAGCGAGTCCCGCTGCACTGCTAGGTTTCAGGAAGCATTCAGCGACCTTGAAACTTCTCCTGGGCTCTGTTCAAATGACAGGCGAGACAATTTCACAAGGCTTAACAGTCCAGCCATATGTGCTTTGATTTCCCTCTGTTCAGCAGCTTTGTTTTGTCTTTTTCAAACTCTGCCAAGAAAATGAAAATTGAACATTAAAAAAAAAGAAGAAAAAAAAGATGCATGTCATCTCATACCGTGAAATGATGAATGACTTTGATTCATTAGCTTGGAATTACAGATGAAAAAGACATTAAGCTCCAACCTTGATTTTTTAAGTGCACCATTCACCGGTATACTCCATGTGCATTTATTTTGGAGAAAGGAAGCTTTCATCGGGTTTTTGTCTCAACCTTAATCACACTCGTTGGACTATTTCACCTTCAACAAACAGGAAATATAAAGATTCTTAAGTTACATGATTAATTAAAAAAAAACATCTTAAGGTTTTATACAATGTCATTGTAACAAGACTCATTCTAAAGATGAGCTCTCTTGTCCTGCAAATGTGACCTTTTGACTTGGAAAATGTAATATCTCACTGAACATTAAAATCTTGAACATTTAAATTAGACTCCAGTCTAATTCATTAGCTGGCACCATTCTATGTTTCAGCTGTGTATTCATTAATAATTTAATGTCTCCCTGCCTATCTGCTGTGACTACTTCATGTCGCTGTAGAGGATCGTCACTATTTATATAGAGAAGAACTTAAGAACCGCAACTTGATTTAGTGTATCACTAGTTTTTATATAACTCAGCCATTAAAATTTTCTGAGCGTATGTTTGCCACAAACCGGCATGCACCAAACTCTTGGCTCCACACACGTCCCACCTCTTTGCCCATTTTTGAATTAGCCGGGAGTGAGGCGGAGTCAGGCACTGCCAAGATGGTGACAGCGAAGCAGCTCACTGTAAGACCAGGAAAACACTGGAAGCGTCGCACCTCTCTCACCTGTTTTTCACACGTGCTGCACGCAAGTCCCAGCGGAAATAGACACAGAAAAGACGTGTTGTTTTCAGATTCATGTCGTAGCAGCAAAATGACACAAAAATGACAGCCTCCATAGTTGTCTATATCTAAGTCTGGATGTGTCACAGATATAACCATTTAAGCAGCTGCAGAAAGTGGCACTTTATGGACGTTTTTCTGTCAAAAATAAATAAGAAATTAATTTATAATGAAAAGAAATTCAACATTCCAGTATCCTGCAAACTCTATGCAGAGAGATAGAGCTGGCAGCAGCAGCACTGCAGCAGAGACGCACCTGGTGTGAACACACACGCGTACTTCTCCGCAGCGGCTCAGTGACGTCTGCCGCCGCCGTCACACAACGCAGGCGGTGTGTTCCCGCCGTAAGCTCCAAAACTGCTCTTCAGAAACCTGTGGTTGACGCCACTGGGCTACTTCCATCTTTATCTACAGTGTGTGGTAGGAACTTTGAACTTTATGCTCAAACTATACCATTTTTAAAATGCATTTATGAATACAGCTCAGAGTTCCTTTTTGATTGAGTTGTTGCAGTTCTGCATTTCAGCCTGTGATTTGCTTGAATGTGTATTGAGGTGCTGCACGAATGGAGAACTTTCATCTGAACCTGCCTTAAGCTTGTCAGGTAATGTGAGTAGTATTAACTTCATCAAATCCACATGCTCCATTTAACACTTTTTCTGTTTACACCATAAAGTCTCCTCATCCTCTCCTTGATAGAGCAAGCAGAACAATACAACCCTCTGTCTTTCTGTCTGTCTTTTCAGCAACATAATGAGTCACCTAGAATTAACACACAAAGGTGTGTTTGACGGCTTGATTGACAGATTATTCCCCCTGTAATAGCTTACTGTCATGGCAGCTGGCGCTTGTCCATCCCATCTCAACTTCACTTTGTTGCACAAATTTCTGACTCCAGTTACTGACAAGATGGCACCCACTTTGTGTTTGAGCATCTCATCAAGGCCGTTCACTCAAGGCTGTTTACTTTACAAAGGAAAGCGTGATGACAAATTACAAAACAAGAAATATCATTGAATATTAGTTGAGGTTGTGCAAGACGAGTCAGTCTGCCTGTACCACCAATTTTGAAAGACAATGATGGAATAAAACATCAGTGTAAAAAAAAAAATTAAACACAGACCCAGTCGTGTGCTCACTAAAATACACCTGCAAGAATTCAACCAGTCTCTAATACAGGACCCTGTGTTATCTGTGTGTTATTTGCACAGGCGCTGCTTGTGAACATTCAAGGCAGGCAACTGCTTGGATAGGAATATGTGATAGGAATATGTGATAGGAATATGTGATAGGAATATCATAGGAATGGGCATAGGAATCATCATATCAAAGCAACAGGCATAAGAACATCTCACAATACGGCTCAAACAACCAATGGACGGTTTGCAACAACATCTCAGTAGGAAACCCTAATGTGGGTTATTTACAATGTGACAATGTTGAAGTAATTTAGTTATTTATTCATGTTTTTAATGTTCTTTATATTTACATTTTGAAAACTGTAAACGTGAACATTTGGAATAAACAAAAATGATTTCATACATTCATTTCATTGGTGTTAGATTATCTGTTTCATAATGGTGGTGAATACTGATCGGAGGGGACCCTCTAGAATTGCCACTGGATATCTGTTACTTACAGAAAACATTTGTGTAAAATTGTTATGTAATGTTATATAATGTAAGTTTATTGTACTTGACAAACTCAAGAGATTCGTTTGCCTGAAACTGCATTTGAGCATATTATTATGTGTATCCAAAATAATTAGGCAATGTTGCCCAGAGAGCAGCTAAACAGTGACACATTAGTAAAACATAAATCATGAAAACACACACACACACACACACACACACACAAAAACATATTCAATTATTATAGGTTACGTATCCCTGGCTGCTCAGAGCAAACTACTGTTGGATCTACAGTGACTGCAGCGACCTTGAGAAGCTCCTGAGAAGCTCCGGAAGTTGTTCCCGCAGAGATTCGGCTGCACTGCTGCTGGATATCAGACTGTGTATTAGACACTGATCTGTTTAATTACAGTCTGAGTCGCACGCCATCTGTAAGAGCACCTCGTCGCCCCTCTGCACTATCCGAACGACTTAAAGAATCCAGAGATATTGTACTCCAAGGACATGATTAATTGAGTTCTGAGCGCAAAGTGCACTACAGCACTCTTCGACTTCAGTGATGTAAGCTTGGCCGAGCGGCGGGTTTTTCGAGTGCTTTGTGGTGATATGAATTGATCGGAAATTGCTTGTAATTGTCAAATTGGGCTAAATGCAAAACAGGGTTCTGAACAAAGCACAATTACAGATTTGCTTAACTCCTCGGTAAAAACTCGACTTGTGCGACGGAACGGGCCAGAGCGAAGAAGGTAAAAATAACCCCAAACATGTAACAATATTGTTTCAGGAGGCATGAAAACAGACGTTTTGCAAATGGATTTGGAAGGAGTGGGATGAGGCGAGAGGGCTAAATCTGTCTTGTTCATTTGTGACGGACTTGGCGTGAAGCAGTGACTTGAGCTTGGATAAAGAAAAGACACTTGCAGCAGAATTCTGCCAGTCTTTGGTTCTCTGTGTTCGGCATCCCCCTCCCCTCCATCGCTGCCACTACCGTCGCCACTCCATCACACACACCCACACACACCCTTACCTTCCAAACACACTGCCGAACCTGGTGCTCCGCAGTCACCCATTAATCCCTACATGTCGGATCCCAGCCAGGTAATTACTGTTTAAAAATATTTCATCCCATTCTTTCCCCCTAAAAAGAGAAACAAATGGAAACAAAGGGAACACAGTTCTGAACAACGACAAAGAGGCGCTTTAAATGCATTCTCTTTTCTCTGGTGGAAACGGTGGCTTTGTTTGCCTACAGTACAAGGTGTCTGAAACCAAATCTGCAGCTATTTCATATTTAAATGCAGCTGTCACGCTCTAGTTTTTACACCCGTTTTTGGAAAGTTGGTGTTGCTGCTTCTTTCAGTGAGAGAGAGAGAAAAAAAGCTTCTGTTTGTGGCGCAATAAAACCTGTTTGTTGGTTCACTGCCAGATAACTTCCAAACTAAATAATTTGAAGGGGGATGTAATTATGAAATATTTCAGTCAGCTGAAAAATTGCAGACCATAAGTATCTCTTTTCGTCACATGGACATACCCTCTCAATTTCTTTTGTGACTTTGAAACCTGATTTTATTGTAAACATCTGACCCTACAGTAAACCCCCACACAGCCTGTGACCTCTAACGATTATATTACTGTTTGCTGAGGTCAAGTCCGTATCCACTAACGACGGAAGTTCATATGATCTGATGAGGCTTATCTACAGTATTATGATCAGTCCTATAACACTAAATACAAATGACAAGCCTCTGCTTTGTTTTTGCTTCATAAAGTGAGAAACGCAAAGTGAGATAAATCTGAACAAGACGTCAAAATATGTGTATTTATTTCTATTCGTTAACATGGGGTCACATCAAAGTGAAGAAAAAAAATGGATGTTTAAAGCATCTATGTGTGGAATTTTTATAATTAAAGTCTATTTCAGATTCTGATGGCAAAAGTTTTTTTTGTAGAAAAATTCATCAATTGATGGTTCATTAAACCCTGCCCCCTTAGTTGCTGTTGCTACGGCTGTCAAGTTTTACATTCTTGCATGGCACAAATGCAGTTTACAGTGTTAAAGGCAGGAGATGTATCTGTATTATTGAAATTCTGGAGTACGTTTTTAAACAGTGCGTCCCTGATTTCAGACAAAGGCAGACAAACATTTCTAGCCAGTTATTGTCAATTCTGATGGCAACCTAATTAAGCAATGAGTTGGTTGTCTTCTTCTGACTTTTTTAATGAGAGGTATAAAAAGGATTAAATATTGTTTATTGTTGCCAACACAATATACTGAGTCTAAAGTTGACAATTTATGTTAAACACATAAAGAATAAACCTTGTTCTTTTATGGCTGTGTAGAACAGTAAGTCTAAGTATTAATATAACTAAAAATCTATCATCAGACATCAGCCTGTCAGGCAGTTGACTGGCCTGTTGTGCTAACTTGTAGTTGCTAAGCCAAGGGGAGGGTTGTTTTTATTTTATTTTGTACAACAGTATGTGCTGATTATGTGAAGATTATCTCATTTTTTTCATCGTGCCATTAGGGGGTGCCAAAGTCAGAAATCCAACACATAGAGGCTTTAACTTGAGGCAAGAAATGATGCCTTTTCCTCAGGTTATTTCTTGGAGTGGAACTGTTGTACCTGGTGTTTTCTTGAATCATAGCACATTGCGCTCAGACAGCACACCTGCTTCCAATATGAGTCAATGCTGCTGCACCGTTGTTGCATAAAAACCTCCCTGACTTTTGCTTTAGGAAATAATGGACTGAAAATATGTCAAAAAACATGAGCATGATTTTTCCTTCATCCTGTTAATTTATATTAGTGTTCATATGATAACAAAGCAACACATCGAATCGCTTCCCTCTCTTTCCCTTTGTTTTAATATTCACACCTGTCCACCACATATCACATTTCTCAAGTTAATAAAGTGCAAAGCCATTTCTCAAGTGTAACCCGCAATTAGTGAAGTTGATGCCTTAATAATGTGTGAGGTGACTATGTCAAATTCCTTGCTCTTTCACACTAAATAGTAAAATACCCATGTTGTGACATTATGTCCCTAAGAATAGAGAGAAGAGGTGGGGGGGGGGTGAGAAATTTATACGTTGGCAGTGGCAGGAGATGTAGTTAATATGCGGCTGGGTGGGTGTAGTGAAGGATGGGGGGTGGGGGGTGGGGGTGGAGTGCATTCACCCTTCTGTCATCATATGAACCTGCAAACACAACTGCATGTTAATGGCCATGTTTCACTTGGCACAGCTCGTTTGTCTCTTCAGGTTCCAGTAAAAGATAAATATGCTCTTCTTACTGTCACTGAGAAAACTGCATCTATTTGATGCATGTTGAAGCCTCTGTACGGTAATACAGCTGGAAAAACCACCAGTTAAAGGTACAATCCATGATCTAAATGTAATCAATTATACAACATAGGATTGGGAAATGTCACTCCCAAATTAATGGACGAATTGGTATAAACAAGTAAAATTATACATGTTTCCTGATGCCCATTTTGGAAGAAATCCTGTGTGAATGAAAAGGTTTTAATTATATGTGTCAGTATGCGTCAGATTTATATGTATAAAATTACAGCCTGGTCCTTTAAATTAAAAATCCAAGACAGTGACTGAAATTTTGAGCTGTTTTATTTTCCCACCACAGCAGCCTGTACTCTGTAACACAGTTTACAGTTTGTACGTCTTCACAGATTGTATTACAACAAAGGACATAATGTTGTTTGCTGTGAGTTAATGGACAGTATAAATTTAACAAAATATGCCAGCTGTTGGCTGAAAAATAAAAAATAAAAAGAACTTTGCAACTTACAACAGATATTAAAAATGTTTCATAAACCCAAGGCTCATAAAATATCAGTTTTTCCCAATGCATAAATGAGTATCTAATCCTTCAAGTGAAAACATAAGTGTAATTAATATAGTTGCATACAGTTTGTGGTCATTTCTTTCCTCACAGGTGTATTCTAAAAACAAAACAGCCTGGATATAATTAGACAGTGAATATGGACAAAAGAGACGTCTTATGGCATATGGCAGGGTCAGATGGAGAAGGAAAATCTTGTCATACAGCGGCAGAAATCTATTAACTTGCATACATATGGATTTATGACAACAACTGGCATAAGGAATCATGAATAACTTACAGACGGATGTTCTTATATAAGCATCAATTGTTAATTGAAGAAGCTGTCACACTCCCTGGGGCTGTCAACATAGTTTTATAAGCATTCAAACTCAGCTTTATCAAATTAATGGTCTCTTCAGTGCTGCCTGATTCTCCTTAAATCCATCTTTTGCGCTTTCTACAGAGGAAAAAAAAAAAAGGCTAAATTTCACTTCCTGAGACACATCACTCACTGTAAGAGGAAGCCAGTTTGTACTGATATTGGCCCAGTGAAGATGCTGCAGCTACAGTGTCTTGGCTCAGGTGATTTCCCCCGGACCCCGAGACACCGAAACACAGCGACTTCTGTTGCATTTTTCATGCCTCGTCTCTGTAAACAGAGGCGGTGGAGTCAGCAAGAAAGGCCGGATTGTGCTGAGCAGCTCAGGTGTGCTGACAGGTAGATCTCTACAGGCCATATGGGGCTCGCTGGGGAAATCATGAGCCGCCCTCCTGTCGCAGAACAAACGTTTTCACCACACAGAAGAAGTAGAACAACACAGAGGAGGCCTGGGCCTGCTCCTTGGAGCCAGTGAACATTTGATGGGGTACAACAGAGTGGACTATCTGGGGTTCTGCGTACTTGTTGAACAACAACTTAAGCTCTCTATAGTGTGAATGCTGTAAATCTGACCTTTATTTAAATTCCTTAGTGCCTCTGTGTGTGATATTAACCTTGTCTGTAATGTCACTGTCTTCACTTGAAAGGTTTTGACAGAAGTTGTTCATGCACATGTCGAGTGGCTCTCAACAGTGATAGCAATGATGGTATAGGTGTAAGGCATGTCACTCCGAAATCCTTTTGTACCTTCAGTAATCTCTAACCAGTGTCTACAGCAATCTCACCTCTTCTGGACTGTGTACTAGGAAGAAAGAGGAAGTTGACTGCAGTCAGGTTATGCTACAATAAATAATAAAACTTTTTTTTTTTAAATCATGAAATTCAATTAAAATAGCTGATTTTGTGCAGAGCTGTGCCGTGGTGTTTACCTGCTGGCAGTAATCCCTGTAACATGATTGGTTGAACATGTGAAAGTTATTTGCACACAGTTGTTTACTGTCCAGTCTAGAAAGAACGGTGCACCGTCAACAAACTTTCCTTTACTTACTAAGAGAGACACCAATGTTAACTAGTTAGCATGCTAACTAGCTAGCCCTGGTCCAATCGGACCGTCTCGTCACTTTCCGATACCGAGTCACTGTAGCGTCCAGTCTGCCCTGATGGAGAAGCCCTGCTCAGACGGCATATTAAAACCTCTTGTATTGTACGCACAAAGATGGCTGAAGCTCTTGGCAGAACTGGTAAGTAAACAGCTGTTAATGCTAAAGTTGCATTACATTGTCTACCCATGTGCTTTCGACCACATGAAATTGTTGCAGTACCACAGTTGGCCACTGGAACAAACTGGCAACAAAGCTAACTTGCTGTGCTATACCAGGTCTTTAATACATTCATTTACTTTCAGAAATTACTTATGATGAACTCTAACTTGGATGCTAAGGGTAGCTAACAATAATCTGACAGAGATATTGTATAACTGACATTAACACACAGTTACAACTCAAGCTCTGAAATGTCTTGAATTCAAAGTTATAAAAACGAAAAGTCATTCATTTCCATGATTCCATTATATCTTCATTTCAATCAGCGTGACACATGGTTCATGAATCATCTGTGTAAAAATGGCTTTCTTTAAGCATCAGAGCACACATAACATATCATCCACAGTGACTCATTTCAACGCTCATTTCAAGAGGCAGCAAAGAAATAGATATGTTTTTCTTTTTGTGTTTCTGTAACTTTTTAACACCTTTAGCACTTCTTGTGAAAGTTAGACTTCCCCAATATTAGCAAGTCAATAAGTCCTGCATATGTGCATCATTTAGGACTGACAAACAGGGTAAATATTGAAATCAACACACCGGCTTCACCAGTTTTCATCAAACGGGTCAGTGTCAGTAACTGACACGACACTATTCTGCCAACATAATGGTGAGGCCGACAGTCTGGAGAAAATATTCTATGTGGGAGTCTGAAGTTTGAATATTTGCCTCGTCATCTGTGAGAATGAGTAACATGCCGTGATCAACATCCATCTCTATTAGAAGCTCAGTTTGAAAAGAGAGAGAGAAAAAAAGTCTGGTGCAAACACTGGCCAAATCAGAGGATAGCAGCAAAAACAGAGTGATAGCTGCGTGTTTGAACTTGGTAATTGGTTGGGCACTCGGTAGGCAATACAACAGAGGACCTACGGAGTGTGGTGTGTGTTTCCCAGCCCCACTGTGCAGCCTCATAGAGTACAAAGACAGAGAATGAACTTCAGAGGGTTTTAATGCCTGAAGAGAAGAATATGGACATTAAATTATCAGGGGAAAACAGCAGGGTGTGAAAAAAGAGCCTTCTAAAGCCTGCGAACGCAAACGTACATACAGGCTGCTTCTGACACGGAAACCTGGCCAAATTCACAGGCTCCTTTATTCTGAGCTTCACACTGATGCTCTCGGTGTTTGTGTGTGTGTGTGTGTGTGTGTGTGTGTCTCTCTCTTTCTCTGTGTGTGTGTGTGTGTGTGTGTGTGCACATGAATATACTGTATGTGTGCACATGCTTTACTTTTTGGAACTGGAATTTAAAGCAATAAGCTACCATAATACACATCCACACATCCTTTTCTTGCATTGAAAATGGTCATGTTTGTAAATATGCATAGTCCTTTTTTTTAAAAGCTAGACTAAATCTGCTATCAAAAATACAACAACACAGTAGCTCATTTACTGCATAAGAGACAGACATTGGGTATTTAGAGTTTTAAATCACAAAATTATCATTTTTTGTTACAGTTTTGGATCATATAATGTGACCTCGAACCAACACAATGACCCATGTTTGACTCAGTAAGCACAAAGTCAATTATCTGCCTAGCTCTGTGCTAGCCACACTGTTCAGATGATAAAAAATAAAGTTCATGCTTTCAGTTTTTCAACAAATGTTTAAATATTAACATCTAGTATAATATTTATTTTCTTATGACAACTAATTAATTTCAAAAACAGACACACACACTCACAAAAAAACAAATTTAATATCTATTATTGTGTCCAGCATTGTGCCTGTGATGATTGGCAGGTAGCGCCTGAAACTGGTTTGAAACAGCATGAAATACACACACAGTTCTGCATTACGCAAGCAGCACCAACGAGGCCTTTGAGGGTCTCTCCAAATAGTCTGAATTTCAAAGTGAGCGAAAAATAAGTACAATGGGAAATAAAAGACTATAGCTAAATGAAAAGAATCACTCTTGAGAGTTACAGCTTTACACACACACCTTATTAATCTTTAATATCTTGTCTTGCTCCCCCACTTCTTTCCACCTCTCTCTCCCTCTCCCGCTCTCTCTCCAGTTTATCTCTTCTGAAGCAATTATACCCAAGAGGACCGAGCACATAGGACATGCTCCCACTACCTAGAGCAATAATATATCATTACATACTAAACATATAGCAGCTACGCAAACAGCCTTTATTGCTACTCCAGGGCGAGTGCTATTTATAAGCACCAGCATAGCCACAGAGATCACTCCTCTACCTGAGCTGCGTCTTGTTTGTTTGGGGACTTGCGTCTTTCTGCTTTTCTCTGAGTGCTTGTTTGCTGAAATGATGGCTGTCAGTTTGTCCATTTTTGCCATTTATTTTTCAATAGCTTCATATTGACATTAGGGGGTGCTGGAATTCTTCAGAGTTGACTGATGGGGTGCTGGATTTCAAGCAGTATTGAAAACTGACTTCAGTATGTGATACTAATTTTTTTTTTTTTTTTAAACTTGCAATATTTATGAGAGTTTTAATCCAATATAGCTCCAACAACTTTAGAGAAGATGTTGAATTTTACTTTTTTTATTTGTTTTTACATTAAATTAATTTCAGGTGATAACGAGAATTGACTGGATCTGAAATCCAGTGAAATCAATGTTCAACTCTTGTAAAATCTTGTAATTTGAGATAAAAAAAATAATAATATAATGATATGATAATTGTGAGGGTGTTTGCTCAATATTTCTCAAACAATCCAGAAAGACCCTCGGCTTTGAAACATTCTTTGAAAATGCAATGCTTTACATTTGATGAGGGTAAAAAATATTGGACGGATTCCTCTCAGCAGACAAGCCGTCCACACTGGAATCAAATGTCTCTCAATCTGTGTCTTCCATAAACAACTATTTCAAGCTTTCTGAAAAAAAAAAAAAAAATTAAACTTCTACTAAGTAACTTATTCAAAGTAAAACTCATGAATTATTTAAAAGAACACATTTCCCCTTGTTTATTTATATATACATATGTATAAAATATCATTTATTCTAAGAGGGTCTATAAATCAAAAGTATTCCCAGAGAATAACAGATAAGTGAGGTATTGTGCAATGAGGCCAGCTGGTGGTAATAATTTAATGACGTTTTACAGGCGCTATAAAGACAGCAAACAGATGTGGCATTAAGGATTATAAAGTTGGTAAAACTTTTAACAAGTGCTATGTATTTCGGCGGTACAACAGCACAACCCCCAGAATAAAAGGAATTTACACATCCTTCAATTCCAAAGCTATCAATCACACGCGTGTTATTCCCCTGGGAGCGTCTTTACATGCATATTTATCAGCTCAACATGCTAATTCCCGCTGCTATACGCCCGCCAGGCACGTCTCCAGGCGTGTTTATGACTCGTAATTGTTGATATGCTTTGATATATTTCTCTCAACTAAGACATCATTTGGTTTTTGTGGTTGAAAGTCAATGACCAATGAGGCACAATGACCCGAGCTTTCAATTCAAATTTACAGTTCAATATCTATTATATGCTATTCAGTGCTGGAGAGGAATCCTCTTTCAAAGCAGAGAGGGGATTCAGCTGTACTGTCTAGCACTTATCAGCAGTAAAGCTCATCTCAAGGTTAGTTAATTGATTTGAAAATGAAATAAGGGAAACTGAATTATTATTGCAGGGGAACAGCAATATGTTTCATGCTTTTTAGCAGGATTTTGCTTGTCAGAGTGCAGAACCCTCGGGAAAATCTTTTTTAAAATAAATAAATAAAATGCATGTTTGTTGTAAACTTCCATAACCTGGATGTTGCTCACAGGAGTTCTGAATAGTTTATCATCTTCTGCCAAACAATTAACTGTGAAAAAGTTTCCGCGGTCTCAGACACGTGTGCCATATTGTTGCAAGCTCCAAGTTCATCAGCATGCATTTACATTGCTAAAGAGCATATATGGCAGATGAAGCATTTCGGCATAAATTCAGCTTCACATTGGAGAATGAGTGGGAGATCTCTCTCTTGCTTGTGCTCTCTGCTCTTTTCTGTCTTTTTTCTCTTTCTCTCTCTCTCTCTCTATCTTCCTTCCAGTCTCTCTTCCTCTCCCCTTCCTTTCTCGCTTCTTTCCCTCAGACACCTGCCGCCAAGCGCACACCTCCGGGGAACCAACATCTGAGAAATGCAATTTGAGCATTTCAGCGCCACAAAGAAAAGACAAACAATGCTGGAAAAACGAGGGGATAAACACGCTGCCGAGTTGATGCTGGACAAACATGTCGCGTTCCCTCCAATTCACAAATGGCCCTGCCACGTTCATGCGCTCACAGGTGTGGAAATTCAAGGACAAACTTGATTGCGTCCGTGGCCGCTGTTGTTGTTTCTGGGTTTGTTTGCTTGTCGTGCTTGTCTTTGTACTATTGTTTGACAGATTTGCTCCTTGAAGGATGCGGCCCTTTAAAATGGCAGGAGAGGGATGGCTGCTCTTAAAAAGACGAGAACAAGGGAATTAGTCTTCAGCAAACGTTGAGCTTGGAGGAGGGAAACCAGGTCCACGGGACGAGATGGTGAACCGGCGGCTCGGGAGAATCGAGCGCTTCATTAATACCCTTTGGCCTGAGAGACTTACAAGAACTGGCAAAAGCTAATTTGTAAGGTTTACTGACAGCAATTGTAAGTTAGACCGGCTACCTCCTCCTCTAACCTCCGGGGTACAGGCCTTGCCCTCATTTGCAACAGCCGCCTTGTGAAAGCCTCAGCTGCACAGCAAAGCCTTTTCAGATCAGACATTTTCAAAGAGAGAAAAAAAAAAGGAACGGCTCTCGGTCAGCGTGTGTCTGGAGAGCCGTTCCTTACAATATGGACATTGTCAGTGGCTCATAAAAGACAAATAAGTAGGTGTCACTGAGAGAAATTACTTTTCGTGATGAACTACATAGCCATCATCAGCAATGACACAGCGTCATTCACATCAACACAACACAGGTGCATGAAAAATGGAACGGGCTGGCAGGAAAATGAATTATTAATGACACATTTAAGTATTATAACAGAAAATCAATGAGCATACCTGGTGTAATTAACATGCACAATGTTTTCCATAATCCAGCACAGTATAATTATGCCTCTCTATTCCAGAACACGTTAGCATTAGCTTTTTCTAAAGCACACAACACCTGTTTATTTGGTTTGCTTGTTCTCTGCCTTCCTTTTTTCCCTGTAATGATAAAGAGGCTGCAAAATGTTATTTAGCTACGCTCCGCTGCTGGATGTGGACCTACAGTCATTTGAAGCTGGCCGCGGACCTTAAGCTCAAAAACCTAAAGGGGATCAAAACTGTGTTATAAAAAAAATGCCTTGTTTCTTTAGCAGCTTGCGTTCTGACCGAAACAATTTATTTATTATTTTTTGCTTTTGAAGTTAATACAAATGTTCCTACACAATTTAAGGCACATGAATAGATTTCTACAAACCCCTGGTGCTTATTTCTGCTGGTTGATCATAGAATATCTACCACCGACCATGTACATTTATGTATTTCATGTGCCGCTATTGATTCAGATTGAAGGGTTGGGGTGTGGGCTTATCTCTGTATACTGTAACATGTCCACTAATCACTGATTACCACCGTCTGTTTGTGCTGTGACCAGTGGCAGTGTACAAGATTTCCCATCGTTCCTGAAGGATGCTGGGGAACAGCTTGAGCGGAATCCAGCACGGGACTGGGATTTTTGGCAAGTCAAACTTTATCAGCACAAACATGCGCAAAATGAAAACAAACACAACCCAGACTGCTAATTACCATCCGCTTGGACCTCTGTCCCCTGTTTTTCTCAGAGAGACACAAAATGGCCGACTGCAACGTGCACTCTCCTAAAAAAAAAAAAAAAAAGAAAAAAAAACCAAACCGGAGGAGGCTGCTGCCGTTCCCTCTGTCCAAGGGACAACCCTTGTCGCTTGGATAATACAGGTTGACACACTTGTAGCCCCAGTGATTTTTCAAACCTATTATTTCATGTGCAAAGTTATAAATTACACGACTGACACCAGTCTGGTATCTTCTGGGCCATGTGGCCTGAATCAACGCCAAATCCTGTGCCACTAATTTTACTAATTGCCTGAGCCTGGCCAACACTTTTCATTGGTGTGGAGCCTACAGTGTCACAGGAAGCTAATGAGAGCTAAATAATGTATGTGAACCTCTCTAATTGCTTCATTTCTCATTTTGCTTACCGATTCTCATATCATAGTTAGGGATGCCAATTTTTTTTTTCTTTCTTTTCCTGATGATTCTAACAGTGGTTAATACTAATAACTGCACCAGTCTGTCAAAGGGCAGATCCTGGGAAAATGAAGCTTGTCACAGCATTGTATTATATTTTATAATAGAGAAACACATAATGGCAGGGGATGTATTTATACATATATTATTTATGCAATAATCCTCTCCTTCTATGTGAAATATTCAGACAGAATCTGAACTCCTACCAGCCCTCTTTGGGTAAATATTGCATTATTTTGGATGCGCTCATTGATGCATACAGCATCATCAGGTAAGGCAGTGTATGCCAGCATGTGCCACCTGGGGCTGTGTGTGTGTTTATGTATTTTTTTTTTGTGTGTGTGTGTGTGTGTGTGTGTGTGTGTGTGTGTGTACAGCTTGCGTATGTATTTATGTGCCTCTCTGTGTATCATTGTAGCTCACACAGACATACGTATGGGTGTCTGATAGTGTAGTATGCATGTGTGTGTGTGTGTGTGTGTGTGTGTCTGTGTTGTTTCCTTCTCTGGCTGGGTTCCCACTGCAGCACCCGTTGGCCACCTCTCCTCCCAGTCCTATCAACAGGGAAGCTGTAATTTAGCAGCAAATTTTATCATCCAAATAGCTGAATATTTAATGGTATTAAAGCGCAGGGTAAAAAAGAAAGCTGTATTATTTATTTACTCCCTATAGTGTAACCTCTATTCAGGAAACACCAGGTGGTCCTGTAAATATACTCTATCTGACACGTGTGTTGAATTATTGACCGATAATTTATCATAATTCATGTCACTGAAAACTCAGTAATGCTCTCCAGGACATCACTGCCTCCTCCTTCCCGTGACCCCAGCAGAGATGACGGCCTGTCAAGGTGGCGAGAAGGTCGATGCTCCGTGAAGACGACTTGGCTCGACTGCATCATGTTTACTGTACATCAGGGCTGCAGTCAAGGAGAAAACCAGGGCTTAATGAAGTTTGAATCAAAGGTATAAAAACTGAAAAATGTCAAGAGGTGAATATAATGTTTGACCAAGAAATTTAAGGACAAACATTAGACATGCAAATCCTATAATATTTCCTATGACAATTCCTTTGAGTGCATAAAAACAGAAGAACATCCTTAAATTGTGCATATTGCACCAAAGACTAAATAAACCAGACATAATTAAAACTGCCAATTTTTTGTACTCTTTACAAAAGACATTATCGAGACAGGTCCAAGTCAAAACAAGTGCAAGACGCCAGTCCAAAAAAAAAGAAGTGTTCTTAAAGACCAGATTCGCCATAACAAAGACAACAAGGGTGGTTTTCAAGCTGTCAAGATGTTAATTCCTACCCACAACAGCTTCAAAACCACCTGCAGCTGCATCCTTCCACTTTCTGTGACGGATATAATGTGAGGTAGAGAGCTTGAAGTGAAATGCAGGTGGCACGCTGGGTTGATGTAGTTTTTAGAGTTTTTAATGTGCTTTTTCTTTTTTTTTCTCCCCCCTTCTATTTACAACCACATTACCACAACTGCGGGTCACGTCGTCTGTAGGAAACAATGTTAATATTTCAACATCGAATTCAGGGGATGAGCACAAAGACGAAAACGCAAATTATACATCTTGGTCACACTCATACAACATAAGTGGGCTCATATTATGTTATGTTTATTAATTGATTTTAGCATTTAGAAGCTTAGTTATGGAAATGTGTGAGTGAGTGTTTGGTGAACGTGTTGCTTTTTGGTAGTTGTCCAACCTTCTCCAGGTAACCTTTATGCCCACAACACATTATTTGTAGCTATTTAAAAGAGAGCATTATGTATAACATCTATAACTTGGACTTCTGTAACACTGTCAGACTTGTGAGGGAGGCGTCAGAGTCGATGCAGCAGAACTAGAGAAGCTGCTTTTTTATATTCCACACATTCTTCTTTCTTGTCAACAACTGCTGCCTACATTACCCACAGTGCAACAGTGGAAATTTGCTTGCGTTATGCTAGTAGCGCCTCAAGCTACGAGCCTCAAGCAGAGATCTTCTGACTCGAGTGACATCACTTGAGGCAGTTTATCAGGCTTTTTGTAGCTCCTTCGAGAGCCGCAAAAGTTTTCATACAACTTTTTCTTTTCAAATATGCAGGATATTATCCCAAGACCTCAGATGTGCAGAGTCAGCACACTCCCCTTTTCCGGATTAAATATGAATTTAATTCTTGTCGATACCAGGTTGATTTATGTGAATTACAGGCCACCAAAGCATAAAAGATGTCAGATGGGGTCAAATTGTTGCATTGTTTCCAACAGTTTCATCCTTATTCAGTTATGAAGACTGTAATTTTTGATGCACCAGACATGCAGCTGATATCTGGGTTGGGAGATTATAGTATAGATATAAGTATAGTTTGAGGACGAGTCACATCACACGGTGCTTTAAAAGTGCGTTTAGGTTCAAACTTTCACTCCGTTTGTTTAATATTCAAGGTTGAGTTGAGACGCTGCAGTGTTACTGTAGTTTACAGAAATAGTCCTCCGATCCATCATTAAATCACTTCTGGATCCAACAGCTCTGACTGATGGTTGCTCACATAGCTGACATTTCCAATATTTGAAACAAACATTTCATCCTGAGCAGTAAAATCATCCTCACAGCACCTGACCATTCAGAGTCGGTTATTAAACCCCTTCATTCAGTAAAACTGGGTCTCTGATCCAGTGTCTTCTATGATTCAACCGTGCGGTTTCCACTGCTCTTTTGTCTCCTATAAAAAAGGGGCATTGCTACGTCTTAGACGCCACGTTTCAAAGTGCTGGATAAATAAGGATTAATTAATTGATTGATTGATGAAAGGGATCTTGTGGCACATTAGAACAACAAAAGTCTGCAGTCTGGATTGTTAAGGGATAATGAAAAATAGTGGTGTGCTGAAAGAAATGTCTAAAAATACAAATTTTTATTATCCATTAATGACAACACAGTACAGTAGTCATAGTCTCTAATGCAACACCCAAACAGAATGTCACTGGCAGGGAACACAGCACCGCATCCCTTAATAGGATTGTGCCTGTATAGCAATTTGTCAAGCCAAAATATCCAGTATTTATGAGACAAATATAGCACATTGGAACAAGTAAGAGAGAGAGAAATCACAAAATAGTCAATAGGATTAACCGAAGCATAAACTAAATGCTCCTTGATGTGTCATCGATAAAAGGATTTTTGATTATTCGTCACCATAAAATGCGTGGCAAGATTGTCATGCTGTCATTGTATTACTGTATCCCTTTTATCTGTATGTCAATCTAGCCGCATTAGAATCTGGGCGCTGTTTTCTCCCTATTTTTTTTTTTTTTTTTAATGGATTTAACACACAGTCTGCATTTAGAGTGCAAAAAAAAACAGATTACCTCATAGCCTCAGGTCGACGTTGTGTTAATAAATGGTGAACATCCATAATTGTGCCCTCGCCAAAGACACAATGTCTTCTTCAATTAATCCATCTACAATCAATACGTTGGGTTTGACACTTAGTCACCATGACTCATTTTATTCACAAACAGCAACAAAAAGGCAGCAGACAAACACAACTCCTGCAACTACGTAGTTTTCTGCTTGTTTATTCGCTCGTGAAGTCTCTAGTTGTTGATTGCAGGAAAGTGAACAATTTTTTTGCAAATAGCTGGAACTTTTTGGGGTTGTTTTATAATAAAGATTGATCTGAAATATTTTTCATTTTTATTTTTTAAGGTTTAGAAGTCGATTCTGTATATTTGATATATTTTACTAAAAATATACATACAGTGTAATTATTTACACATTTATGCTGATAACTAACTATTTACATATTTATGTTTACACATTTATTATTTACATATTTACAAGTATAAATATTTACATGTTCAACTTTAAAAACAGTTATAAGAACCTCCTGAATCCATCTCTGTACTTTTCCTCTTATTTACCTGAGTCTAAATCCTCCTAGCCTCTGATTGGTTAGTTTAGCGACATGTGACTTAATACCATATACACTACAGTGTTTATCAGAGAAAAGCAGCAACACCTTTTACATTCGTGTGATTGAAATAAACTCAACAACTGAAATGGCCATTCGGAGTTGAGATGTGTTTTTATGGCTTTACTGAGAAGGTTGAATGGTCGGATTAATAGGTGAAAACTGCACTAATCTGTATTTTTACATTAACAGTGGATCAAATGACTATGAGCACTCACACACTTTATTAAGACCATCTGTACACCTGCTTATTCATGCAATTATCAATGCATAAAATCTTGCAGATAGAGGTCAGGAGCTTCAGTTAATGTTCACATCGAACATCAATGGGGGGAAATGTGACTTTGACCGTGGCGTGATTTTTGGTAACAGACAGGCTTGGCTTCAGTATTTGTGAACTGCCGATTTTCACTCACAACAGTCTCAGAGGTTTTGGCTGCAGTGGGCACAGGTTCGTGTTAACTGGTTGATGGCTGAAAAAAAAACGCAGCCTGATCTGATGAACCTGGATTTCTGCTGAGGCAGCAGATGGTCGGGTCAGAATCTGGCTTCAACAGCATGAATCCATGGACCCAACCTGCCTTGTGTCAACAGACCAGCCTGCTGCTGCCGGTGCTGGTGGTGGTGGTGCTATGGTGTGGAGATGACTTTGGGCCCCTTAATCCCAATCAATCATGGTTTGAATGCCACAGTCTATCTGAGTGTTGTTGCTAACGGTTACTCCCAGCATGATAATGCTCGATGTCACAAAGCAAAAGCCGTCTCAAACTGGTTTCATGAACACGACAGTGAGTTCAGTGAACTTCAGTGGCCTCCCCTGAATCCAGATCTGAATCCAGTACAGCACCTTTGGGATGCAGAGCGGGAGATTGGCAGCATGAATGTGCAGCTGACAAATCTGCAGAAGTGACGTGATGAAATCGTGTCAACATGGAGCAGATTCTCTAAGGAAAGTTTCAACATCTGGTGGAACCCATGACGTGAAGAACTGAGACTGTGAAGAGACCAAATGGAGGCCCTAGATGGTGTATGTGTATCTATGGTGTACAGTAGTGTAAAGCGCTTGGTGAGTGTATATGTGAAAGAGGTTTTCCCTCAGCTGTATGGAGCATTTAGTGTCTTTCAGCTTCATTGTTTTGTTTTTTGGAGCCACAGCTTTACTTCTCTGGTTCACTCTCACTGCTGTCATCAACATGTTTACAGCAGAACGCAGCTGTTTTTAACTAAAAAAGCTCTGAAACATCCACTGAACGGCACCCGCCCAGCACCGAACAGCTGACGGACAAAGCTAAGCATTTAGCAGCTAAAGAGACAGATATTTCCTCAGGAGTCCAAAACACTGCTAGAAGAAGAATGAATGTTGGGATCATTCACCAGGTGGCGAGAAACACTGCAAACAAACTCCACAGTTAAATTCATGGAAATAACCCAAGATGAAATGTTGCTTTGTGTTCAATCTGAAAGCACTTTCACCCTGCAGAGTTAAACAGTGGGACTTTCAGTGTCTCTTTTAATGGAAGGGAATATGTGTTGCTAAACAAACAGAGCTTTTCTTTCTTTCTTTGCTTATCAAAAACCCAAATGCATTACCGTTCTGTTTGGAGTTGGTCAGTGAAAATCACTGGGCCTCCGTGTGAAGGTCAGAAGGTGAGAACTGAAGGTGTGTTTCATGAGGAAGTCACAAGAGAAAAGGATCAACGCCTCCCTGCAGACATCAGTGAGTAAAAAGACAAAAAGCTTTTCCAGTTGACAGCAAAAAATGAAAAAGTACATTAAAAACAACAACTTGATCTAAGCCTTGACAAGTAAAATAAATGTTTTGAATAATTTAACTAAAGCAAACATTTCTTGTTAATTTCAGGCTAATTATAACCGTGCTAGTGGAGAGAGCTGGTAATTTAAGCTCTTGGGCTCCGCTTGTCACAACGACTCCTTGAAGCTTCACTGACTGCCACAAATAATGTGTGCACTTACTTAATAAAAATTAGCCTCGCAATCAGCCGAGTTCAAAGGGAATTCTGGGTGGCGGTGGATTAAGCAGTCGACATTACACCACAATGGCTGTGGATTGTTGCTGCAAAGGAGCACCAGCCCAAATCACAACGGTCAAATTACAGCCTGTTTTATGTTATTCAGATGATAGCAATGGGGAAATAAGGGGATCATGAACAAATCTATGCTGCTTTAGCTCCATGGGTGAGACCAAGGCAATATTCATGGCTCCAAACTGTGAAGTAAAAGAGCCTAAATAACTGGTGGAAAAGGGATATTTAATGAGCCAACATCAAGGCCCTCACAGGCAGCGGAGTCAACATTATCACAAGGATGCAGGTGAGTACAAGTGGATACAAGCATGGGATGTTTGGACGGAAGACACCGTGCTCCACATTTATCTCTACAAATTTGATGGCAAATGACTCAGACCTAGCATGACGCTGCTGATCACTGACAGTGTTGGCTGTTTTATGTCTTTTTAAAACATTCTTATAAGCAACAGATTTATGTATGGAGCAAATTCATCTTCTAGCAGATCAAGCAAAAACCTGGACTGGAGAAATCACAATGTGTCTTTCCTTTAAAGAGGAAATAAATTGATCTGCAAACAGAAACAGAAATGTTTCAAGACACAGGTTTCACACTTGTATAAGGCAAATACTTTGGCATGTGACCCTTTTTCAGCAGCTGTTTATGACTTCTGTAACAGTCATTTCATCTTTAGGTGTAAGATGATGGAGTTGATGATGAAACTACAATTAATAATCTTTGTATTTGTTGAATCTGGACAAAACTATACAGATTAAGACAGATTTTAACCATGAATTGGTCACTGTTGTAGAATCCAGATGAACTTAAGGGGGTCACATCACCTGATTAATTTCCCAAGTCATGACTCAGAGTAGTGAGTACAGCTTGATAATGTTCTTTTGCTTTATTTATTATTACTGGGAACTGTAGTCTTGACTGAGACTGTTCTGTGACGGCAATAAAACTGACAGGGCTCAGTATACATGCAGTATATGACCTAAGTTGTGAAATTGAAAACCAGGCGGATCAGAATTAGCTGATTAAATTTAGCAATACTTTGTTAAGTTTGCTTTTGATACTGTGACCAGACATCCCAGTTTGTCTGGGACTGTCCCAGTTTAAAGCTGGATGTCCCGACCCATAACAAAAATCTGTAAAACACTAATATGTTATGCTTTTCACCACAATTAAAAAAAATTATTAATATTACTTGTTTTCATTGCTTACATAGACTTTCATTCTGTCCAACACATTTCCTAACCCAATACAAAAACATTAATAATGCACCACACCCCTGATGTCAACAGTCCTTATGTGTGTCAATCAATCAATGTATCATTGTCAATGCTGTTGCTATAGCCCATCACTATGCTATGTTACTATGCTAACAGTTAGCTGTCCTGCAGAAGAGACTCGCTCTGTATGTTTGCTAAGCGTTGAAATAATTGTCCCCCATCCTGTTGAAATGGTATGTGCGTGCATGAATGTGCAGTATATTCTGTGCCAGTTTGCTTTTACACCTCGGTTTGTAAAATTTCATCTTCTTCGACAGTAAAGATCTTTTTCCACTTAAATGAATAAAAACTGAACAAGCGATAAAACCGAAAATAAGATCTTTATCTACAGTTAGCTTAATGTAGCTAGTTAAGCTATTGTGCATGATTTTCAGCTATCGCGTTTTTACAAATTATGTCTTAAATCAACTTAAATCAGTTGCAAAAACTAAGCAGATTTCTGTGACACATACTGACTCCACTTACTTACATGAGGACCAAGTTTAATGTGTAAAGCCATAATAGAACAATCTAACCTTTAAATAAAACATGGCCTGACTCAGTGGTGTGCAGTGGCTTTTACAGAAAGGCAGACAGAGCTCTCTCACAACTCTCTCAGCCGCTACGCACACTAACAACATACTGAGCTATTTCTGAGAGGAGCTGCGCTGCCTGTGCAACAATATTCTGTAACTTCTCAAACTTACTATAGATCTTGCACATAGATGATAATGTAGTGTAATTTTCTTGTTTATTTGGCCGCTGCCGTCTTTAATGCTAAAGTTTAGTTTCCACAGGTCAGCCTTTGTCGATGAGATACGGCCAAGCCCACGAAAATGACCGAAATTATATATGCAACGGCTGCTAGTCAAGCTAGCTGTCAGAGAAAATACCCTGCTTCTGCCACAAGTGGGCAGTAGATTACAAACAGGCCAAGCCTTTATCGGACAGAACTCTGCTCTGAGGAGAGACATCGCTTCCACATCAGTATCATTCTCTAGTCTATTTTTAGCTCTAACTGGGCAAGCGCTGCCTGCCTCGCTTGCCCTGATGACACACCACTGGTGTCTGACCATCAGTTAAACAGCCAAACACTTTTTTCTTTTGCTCGTGGAGGAATTGTGAATTGTTAAATGAATCTTCTAATAAAGCTGTGAAGAGAGAAACAGGCAGAGCAAGAGCAGAAACTGGACCATAAAAGCTCCGACCACAGACATGTCAGAGAACAACAACAACTAACAGAGTCCTAATGAAAATCCTGCAGTAACAAAGATGCTAGCCCTCCTGGCAAACACATAGAGTATAAAAGCCTCAGGGTGCTGATAAACTAAAACAGTGTGGATGGGCAACACTCCCAGCAGTTACCAGCAAAATGAAAAATTATATCAAATGTTGGCAACAAGAAGTCCCTCAGTGTTCGGAGCAACAGTCTTTAGGCAACTCCAAGGATGTTGCTGCTCATCACGTTTTTTTTTCCTATTTTATTTTTATTTTCATCACTGTTGCTTGACTTTTTCTTCAAAGTGGTTCAAGAGTAAATCAACTCCAAAATTCCTGCGTTTATTTTTTTGACAGGTCAAGTCGTTTCTCTTTGAGCATCTGCACAGAGAAAGTGTGTGACAGCTGTTTGTCTGATTGGACATTCCAAGTGTTTCATTTACAGTTTGCATGCCATGTTGCGAAACTGATTTTGACACGTTTCCGCGTTGATACATTTCTAGTTAACTGCACATATTGTTTATTTGCCTTTCAATTTGAGAGAGATGTTTGGGAGAGAAAGAGACAGCAAATGAAATATATGAATATTCAGGCAGGTACATCGATACGTGGATGCTGATAAATCCATTGCTCATTTAAAGGAGCTAAAACACATGGCATAGCTTTTTATAATTAGATAGATAGATAGATAGATAGATAGATAGATAGATAGATAGATAGATAGATAGGAAACTAGCAGCTCTACAGACTGGAATTTTAAGTGCAGAAGCAGACGATGCATAATCTATCTTAAGCTATGACACATTTACTGCAAATGGTGATGCAATCAGCTCTTGTGGTTTAAAGCTAAAGATAAACCAGGTCAACTGAATATTCCTTGTGGCTTGTGGTAAGGGGTTGACTTATACATTATATAGTCACAGTGTGCCCCGCCTGAACAAAGCCTTGTCTGCATGCACTGCAGTCTGCAGAATTTCTTTGTCCCCCAAGAGTTGCTCCCAACTCGCCCTTTTTACCCCGCGCCACGTTCGCAGCTGCAGGTGGCGTTTCCGTACAATATTTAACACATTCACACATGCCTCCGCCTCCCACTGCACCCTCCACCCTGCCATCCCAGCGGGTCCCTGCCTGCCGTTTGAGCTCTGAACAGCATTACCATCAGTCCAGTGTAAATAACATGAAGTGGCAACTCATAAATAGTTAATGATGCAAAAAATCCATGAAGTCGCTCCCTCGGCTCTCTGAACACTGCTGCTGCCGGTTGCTGCATTTCCTGGAGGGTCTTGTGGGGTGCCCAGTGTTGGTTTGAATCATTGCCGGTGCCGTGACGAATTCACAGAGCGATTAGTAACAGGTGGTAAAACTCCACAGCAGGTTATTCAAGGCAGGCTGATATCACAGAGCTAAAGGTAATTATAAATATTTGCACTGCATGCCAATAGAGGTAGACATGAACACAAGACCTCAGCAGCAAATAACCAGTGAGCGCTTTGTTGTTATGCTCAAAGGAGCTGGCTGCGCTGGACAAACTGCAGGCCCGCATGTCTAGAAATGGAGCACGGTGGGGGATTTTGAATGGGATCCACTGCTGCTACTTTTTGAATAATGCAAGTACTCACATCATCTTCAGTTGCACTTTGCTGTTAAACGACCACTCCAGATCTTCTACCAGCAGCTGATCGGGATCACGTTATTTATGTCAGGGCTTGAATATTAACAGATTTAACACAGATGATCAAGTTGAGTCACTTTTACATCAAAGTCATTCAGAGTGTAGATGTTTCGGGACATGATCAGTCCATCCTGACGGTTTGTGACAGGGTTGTCTGCATTAATTGTTGTGTTAGTAAGTTGATGTGTCACAAGTACTTTTGCTGTGACAGTGAGTTCTCTTAATCACCTAGGGTGTTTTATGTTAACTTTAAAGTACTTAACTCTTTCCTTTATGACTTTGTAATTGATTTGATATCATCTTACTGTATAACTAATGTAGAAAGCGAATAAAGCAGCTTTAAGATTGCAATACGTCTTAGGCCACATAAAACCCAGGTAACATAACTTAAGTCTCTTTGTTGAGCTTCCGGTTGCAGTCGTTAAGGTTGGACAATATGACAGTATATACTGAATATACAGTTGCTAATTGTCCCAATATAATGCTTCAAAAACTGATATTAAAATTCAAAGTATAACAGGAACACATTTTAAATGTAATATATTCCATGACCACGGCCCTGTAATAAACACAGTAATAAATACCTTTATCAGGCCTGCAGTGATTCCATTATTTGGCTGTAGTTGTGGTTGTGGTGTTCGCACAGTGGATTGCATTATATTATACAGATGTTCCTATTATTCTGTCCACCCCCCAACACTTTCCCTTGAATATCAAGAATGTATCTGTGGTCTTTGAGTGCTTTCATTTCAGGGAGTGGAAGACTGCCAGTTTGGAATCTGCAGCCAAAACAAGAAGGTGGTGTCTAGGGGACCGAATAAATAAATGAATAAATAATTGAGTAATTAAATAAATAAATAAATAAACATGGGGATCTGAATCTATGAAACCACATCCTGTCAGGAGACGAGTCCAAGCTGATCCCAGACTGTGTTTGAACCCGGACCTCCCCCTCTTCCTCCAGGACCGCCACGTATCCCCCTTGATGCAGCACATTACTTTCATCGCTGAATTGGTTCTCCTCATGCACGCAGCGAGTTTCCCCATCAGCTGCCTGTCTGTCAGTGTGAGGATGGTAATTCGGGAGGGAAGGAGGCTGGGGAACAGCTGCTCTCGCAACAGCCAATAATAATGCAAAAAAAAAAAAAAATTACTAACCTTAAAAACCGCAGAGATGGGAGTAAATTGGGAATGTATACAGCTTTCGCAGGCCCTCTCCCGTGAATTGTGTCTTCCCTGACAAGCAGCTCATTGCATTTCCCATCATGCATCTGATCGGTCATTCAGAAACACAAAACACAAATAAGTCAAGTCGACCATCTGCTTGTTAGTGGCAACTATAAAAGTGCCTGTTTTAAAATAAACAATAAAATTACTTTGACGGGCCAGCGACCACCTGAATGGAAAATCAAATATTTTTTGTTATTTAAGGTAGGTTTCTGTCAACTCCAAAACAAAGCTTGTCTTTAATTTATTACAGCAACACACACAATACTTGTGTCGTCCTCATTTTCTAAATCAATAATCAGCCCAGCATGCTTCATTAACAGTGACCAATCAGAGACAAGCTGGGGATCTCATTTTACAACATGAGCATTCTGAAGACATAAACCATCTGCTACTTGTAGGAACAGAAAAATCAAATTAATCCATTCTTATCATGCATTCAGATTTTAAAGCAATTAAAGATGTTCTCAGTCTAATCGCAGACACAGAAGTAGCTTGGTAATGAGGAAGGCAAACTCTTAGGTGAACTTTCCAGGGTTCTCAACGGCGCGTTTGGAAACTTTACAAGTCTCACACACTCCAGTGAGCCGTTAGCCCGTACAATACAGATGTTGGCAACAACAATGAATTTTTTATTAAGCATTTAATCATTGTGCAAACCCAGATTTCCCATAATAGGGGGCTCAAATTCAAAATCCTGGGATGCCAAATCATCTACAGTGTAATGTTTTCTTTTTTAATATAAGAAATAAACAGCTGCCAAACAAGCGCAACTGGCTTTAAGATTATATAAAACGCAATGATGAACTAGGATGTTAAATTTACCTTAATTAAGCTTGGGGAGTTCTGCTTGCCCAGAATGCTAATTTGAGCTCAGATGTGGTGCCGGTGCTTTGGTAACCTCAGAGGGCTCGGGCATCAAACCCATGCAGCCACAGCTTATTACATCATGATGCTGTCCAATTAAAGCTAAAGTATGGATGGCTTTAAGACAAAACACAATATGGAGCAATTCTTAATTCTCGCATTGACTCCTTAACCTCCATCATTAACCTGCAGCACACACAGTACATGGGATGACGGGGACTGTGCTGTGAGCGCTGCTGTCCAGTGAATGTGTCATTAGCAGCAGTTGTCTGGGTGATTATTTCTTCTTCTCTCTCAGTTTCATCAGCTGCAAACATGAAAAATTTGAGTAAAAATAGCCTCCGCATTAATAAATCTAAATCGCAGTAGCTTGTGCAATGTTGGAGATTTAAGTGTTTCCCGAAAAAAAAAAGTGACAGTCAAGGAGTCGGTCTTTGCACTTAAATTTGACATCCTACCAACATGAATGATTTCTTTAATAAAACTCCTTCCTTGCATGTTACTCCTAAAAGGCCTTCCCACGGCAGCCACAAAAGTCACCTGTTTCACCGAAGAGCAGCACAAACTCTAATGATATACTGGAGGCTACGCGTGTCAGTGGAGTGCACGCACAGGAAAAATTATCACTGAAAGATGTGGAAGCTTTGATGGGGCAACACATCAACGTGCTCACGTCTTTTAGTTTGTACTTTTCCTGCTTAAGTAGCACCTCAGTATAGGTCTTTCATTTGAAATTGGCTTCACAAAATGCAGCAAAGACTTATGTGGAACTAAACAAAAATATATAACAAATGTATGTGCTTTCAAGGAAAATTGTGCTGCTCAGAAGCTGCATTCAGCTTCTCATTTTACTTTTTCTTTCTCCTTCTGCTATGATTATTGTAATTATCAGGGCCATATTCCGAGTTTAGTCCCTTTCCCTCCACCCCAGCACAATTTTCATGTGCACTCACATTTGTGGCCCCAGTTGAAATTCATGAAGTCCCCCCAGTGCTGGGGTTTGCTGGGCTGGCGACCAAGCCAAGAGCGCAATGAGCTCATTGTTACGCTCCGACTGCTGCTCTCGATTTCAGAGCTATCAACAGCTGTCGATCGGAGATGTCCTGGACCCCGTCCATCAATCACAGGCCCCCATCATCAGGAGACAAAACAAATAACAGTCAGCCAAATGTACAGCCCAGAGTCAAACCAGGTGCAACAAAACACCCAGACACAAGCGCAAAACACGGCTCAGGTTCAGAATAAAAAACAGGGGTCTCGTGTAGTTGTTGACAGGCCGTTAACAAAGGTCAAAAGTTCAACAGCGCATGAAGTTTGTGTGCTGGTCCTGGTAGAGCATCACGACGACGCTGCCAGTTTGTGAGTCTGACTCTCACTCACTCAGGTCAGCCATGCTGAAAGAAATAAATGAACTAGCTGCTCCGTCTGTAAGGTTTCAAATGTTCAACTCTATGTTACCACAGCATAAAAACAGAAACAGAAGCTGCACATTTTCCCTCTCCTCATTCTGGTACCTTGAGTAAGACTGATTGACTACAATAAGCTCTTTAAAACGATTTATTTGTGATAGGACTCTGGTAATATAATCATAAAAAAAAAAAAAAATCAGTCACATCATGTCGTGTCAGCTTGTACTACTACACTGACATAAATCTGGATTCGACAAATCAGACGCTGTATGTTTTTAAAAACCACATATTATCACACACTCACTACATATGATGCATTAAAGGTACCATGTGGTGTTTTTATGAGTGGGTCCATGTTTCGTTTTGCATTGTGCAGAGCGCGGACGACACGGCCCAGCCACTGATGTCGTGCTGTTCCCCTGACTGACAGTTTGTGGTAATGACACACACAAGTAGCAATGACTGCAAGACTGCAAGCTGGCAAACATGGATGTGAACAATGCAAATGCTTGAAAATGTTTTATGTGGAAGGAAATGCATTCAATATGTTTGTAAGACCTCAGTTTTTTTGGTGAGATAGAAACTGAAAGTAAACATAACTTATTTTACAAGAATACTTCAGAGAGCAGCTTTAAACCTCTGCTGGGCCGCTGCAAATGTCCTCTCTGTGTTAGTTTTCTGTGAAGTTTTATTGTCTTTAATGTGGCTGATTTCTGTTGAGAGTGAAGGATTCTGTAAAGCTGTTACCAATCTAGATTTTCCATGCAACTTATTAGTTACTATAGGTGATCAATACCAAACAGGTTGATATAACATTATGTTGATATAAGTGACTTCAAGTCAAATAGAACAAATGTGATCAGACGATGTGGATAGTACAAGACTGAAACGAATCATCAAATCTCTTATTTACAAACGTAATATAAACAGCGAGCTATGAAGGTATGCAAATAATTGTTTACTATTGATTAAGTATTTCTCGATCATCACATTTTCTCTTCACTTTCCAGTCTTACAGCAGTGCTGTCTCTTTTCATGCATCGAAACCTTTATTGTCAAAACATCAGATCTACCAGCAGCAGAAGCAACAATACAGGAAGCAGATAAAACAGACAGAAATATGACCACAGATTTTGTGTTCATCACATGTATGACTGTACAGTGCTGAGCCATCTGCCAGCTGTAAGCATATTGAACTACAGACTGAACGTATACGTGTGGAAAACAATGCCTAAAATGCATATCTAAACTGAAATAATTAGTTGATTAATCAATTAGTCAATCAACAGAAAGATTAAAAGCAACTATTTTGATAAAAAATTACTTAAACTATTATTCAAGTAAGTAAAAAATAAAAAACATTTGTAACTTTTTTGTTATTATAATTGTGAACTGAATATGTTTGAGCTTCAGATTGGTGATGTTATTAAATAAATTCATTTTTTCTGATATTTTACAGTTTAATCAATGAATTGAGAAAATCACTGAGGAATGAATCAATAATATTACATATATATATTTATATCTTGCAATGTACTGCACTGTAATGCAACAGCAGGTCACTATAGGTAAACCTGGTGATGCAGAGATCAACTGCTGAGCAACAGTAATGTAAGTATAGATCTTAGTAACAGAGTGCAGGTAAATAAATCATCACCCAATCCTTCCCTGCCACTAACCCTTGCACCATCTGTTAGCCTCAAAAGTATATGACACAAAGATACATAATTAATAGTTAAACAACAATCTAATTAAAACGGACAAACTGAATGCTCCTGCCATTAGGGAGCTCTAATTATGGGCTAAATTTTAAGCTAGGATGAAATATTTAAAAAGGAAAATTATCTTTCAGTCTCCAGTCCTGAATGCATTAATATGAATATGTGAAGTGCGTTCGAAGTGGGATCTACAAGATGTAATTTTCCTTCATCAAAGGATTTACTAATTTTTAAGTTTGCTGCCGTGCCATATGTGCAGCGCTGCTGGATGAGACATGCACAACAGCCTTTTTTTTTTTTTTTTTTACCTTTCCATAGAAGCGTTTGCTCTTCCTGGAAAGTCAGACCTGTACAAGCTCGTTTTGAAGAACCTGTGTGTTCTCATCATCAGTTAACCAGCTGCTTTGTATATCCCCATGCAGCCTACTTGACCCCAGTGACCCCCATTTATATTAGTTACATCATCATAATGTATGAATGCATTATGCAAAGCCCTCTGCCTCTTGATTTTTTTACAATAGAGCTGATCTTTGCACGTACAGGCCGACAGATGCAGACACGTGGATATCGACACGCGCGCACACAGACGTGCAGGCGTGTACACACATGCGGAGGGTAACATGATGTTTCCCTCAAGGCCTATCAATTCCTATGTGTAGCAACCACAGATTCCAAGCCGCCATCAAAATCCAAACAAGATCCGTCAGCAATTAAGGGAATATGGGGGGACATTAGAAAGACGAGCTGCTATCCGGCCTACATTCCCATTCCCTGCACAGCGGGCAATGGGATGAGTCTGGCATGGAGGCACTCATGGAAGACCCACGCATACCCTGGGTCATCTATATTCCACCCATGTTATGGCAATATTGATATTGGCAGGCAGGATGCTGATATTGGGTACGTAATGATGCAATTAAAACAGGAGCCATTTTACTATTATTGGCAAGAATGCATGTCTCCCCCCCTCCCATTTTAGGAGGCAAATATGATTTGGAAGCAATGCAGAGAGATCCAGAGAGAACCCACTCGTAATAAAGGAATTCATCTTGTCATATCAATGTCGTTTTTGGTTCATCTGTTAATGCAGTTTATTAGAGGAGAGGAACTGTACTTTTGGTGGTGACTCGTGTATTTACATAAATCTATCATGCGTGCGCCGGTCTATGTTCTGTTCAAATCACAAAGTACACCGCCATAATTCACCTTGCAACAAACCATTGAGCCGAGTCTTATGTTTTGCTTAACTGCACTCAAGTTGAGAATCAAATATATAACGAGGGAGAGATGCTTTTCTTATCCATTATTGAAGTCATCTACAAAGATATGAGATCTGAAAAAGAGCCCAGAATGAAAGAAAAATGCAAATCAGTCCAATAATATTGGTTTATGCACAGGTTATATACCTTGGAAATAAAAGACCTGAGTGCTTTTAGAGCCATATGTTGCTCCTTTGTTCCAGGAGGGGAGATGCCTTCATGTCACTTATGTTTCTGATTAGCAAAATGATTTATGCCACAATCACTCAAAAATTCAGACAGCGAATGTGAAAATGTGTTGTGACTCCACCAGATGTGCACAATAAAACAAGATTTCCATTGTAATCTGGGGTACTTAGTTTATATGAAGCTAATATGAGGCACACTTGGATGTGGCAAAGTTACTCTTTTTAAAATTTGACTATAAATGATTGTAAATAAATTGTGTGTTTTATGCTGGATGGCATGAGTGGGTTGATAAATTAGGAACAGTTTTGTACCCTGACTTATCTACAAGACAAACCTGGTGGAGATCACAGGGATTAATTGCTTCAGAGGTGTGGAACGCCGCTTTCCCATTCTTCCCTGCGCATTCTGCGCCTAAACAATGATTAATCACCCTTTAACTATTCTCCAGAGGATGCCAGCATTTGCCAAGCCTGGCCTTATCCCCCGAAATCCGCCTGTGCAGGTTGGGGAAGGTACTTGCCAGGTACAGCGAAGGCAACCTGTCCTCATCCGTTATCAGATTAGGGAAGTGTCAGGGAGCAGACGCACAGGAACAACGCTGTTGTTCCTCACAGATCCCAAACCACTGCCCACCAACTCCTCCCCCAAAACACAGCCCTCCCCCCCATTTTACTTCCTTTACTCACAGTGTTAACCACCCCCTTCAGCCCTCCTGCCTCAGCTGCCACTCACTCCAAAACCATCAGCCCCGTCAACGCTTCCCAGCCAGTCACGTGACCAGGCTGCTCTGGCAGCTTGCAGCTCTGCTGATTTTCTGCCAGCAGTGAAGGCTGTGAATCCGATCACGTGCCTCCAACTTCTGTGGAGAGTAAAAACAGCCCTTCAAAAAGGCTTCTCTTACAATTTCCAAATATCTGGAATCACTGTATGTTAATCTATGTTACATCTCCCATCAGCCTGTCAAGTTTCTGACAAGTTAGATCCATAAACAGAACATCTTTAAACCTCATTTCTCTCTGAAACACTCAGTGGCTCCAGTTAGCTTTAATATAACAGTTTGTTCAAATATAAAGAACAGCCCCATCACTCTCAATTACTAATGGCATACCACTCCCTCCATTTGTGGATTATCATTATCCTGTTTTTGTTTTTTTATTGATGTGATGTTGCTACTGTAACAATGTAATTTCTCATATGGACTTATTCACTTTTTGCCGAGAGTTATTTGAGAAGATAGACACAACTCTGTCTTGGCCAGACACAGTCACTTCCTGGAGTCTTGATGTCACCATGAAGCCAGATTCAGTCCCAGCACCAAACCCCATTTAAATTGTCAACTTGTTGATTTAACATGTTGGTCAGTGAGTCTGATTTTTTTCAACCTTTTCTAAGCTTTTGAAGCAGGTTAGCTGTTTCCTCCTGCTTTCAATCGTGGCTAAGCTAGGCTAACATCTGTAGCTTCACATTTAGTGTACAGTTAGGAGAGGCAAGGAAGAAAATAAGCGTATTTACCAAAATGTCAAACTGTTCCTGAAATAAAATCGAATTTTCTTGCTCACTTGATTCAATAATTTCTTTATTTGTCAACACGTTTCCAACACAAACAAACAGACGTTGCAGTTCCTCCAGCTTCGGCAACGCCAGCTGACATTTTGTTTTCGCTGACCTTTAACTTCTCAGTTTGCTGCTTTGACGTAGAGTGTGGTCAGTACAGCATGACATCACTGCTGGGTGTGGTCAGTACAGCATGACATCACTGCTTGGTGTGGTCAGTACAGCATGACATCACTGCTGGGTGTGGTCAATACAGAATGACATCACTGCTGGGTGTGGTCAGTGCACCATGACATCACTGCTTGGTGTGGTCAGTGCACCATGACATCACTGCTGGGTGTGGTCAGTACAGCATGACATCACTGCTGGGTCCCTGGCTGTACTGCTACTGGCACAAGTGAGTTGCAGGACACAAACCCAGCCTCTAAAAGCTAAACACATTTTCAGTGTGAAGAGTTAAATAAGAAAAAGAAAATCTCCCTCTGTGCAGTTGTTCAGTTGCTAAAAATAAAAAACAATCCATCCTCAGAGAAGAGCCATAAAGAGGTCATAGTTAATAAGGTGAGAAAGTAGCCTCAGAGGGATGATTTGGAATCATGGATCCCACCAGAAAACAACAAGGTAGACACAATCAATAAGTCAGAGACCTCCCGGGACCCGAGGACACATGTGACAACTTTGCTCTGGTCAGTTAGCAGAACAAGGTTATCCTTTTAATATTTCATGCCACCTGCAGCGAGCGCCTGCTTGCACTAATGTGGGAGACAGATAAACAGGCCGCCGGTCCCTTGCTGATCCTCTTCATGACCGTGGCTCATAAGTGCAGGCTTTATCTCCATATCGACTCGATATCTCAAATGGATAACTTGTGTTGCCTCTGATTTGTGTTGGAGGAGGACTGAGGCGTGAAAGCTGCGGCAAAAGGCAGGAACACCTCTTGCTAATGCTGTTTGAGCTGTCTGGAGGCCCTGAGGGGCTGCCTCACACTCTGCCTCTGTCTCTCTGTTCCCCCTCACAGATGGACCACACTCCACCACTGTCTACTTAACGCTTCCCTGCTCTCTATCAGCTGTCAAATGCAATGTTATCACACTGCAATACAACCAAAATAGCAATTACTCAACAGGAGCTTCACCGCAAACGCTGAAAGGAACGTATTTGCGACAGTGTGAATGTGTCACAGAACAGGATCATGTTTTGATTGGGCTGTTTTCACTCTCATTGTTGACAAAAAAGAAGCTTTTATTGAATTTAACAAATTAAAAAATGATCTCAGACTGCTGCTGTTATCTTATATTTTTTTTTGTTGTGAACACTTCCCATTAGAAGACTACTAAAAATGCAAGGATCACAAATATACAGTTTCAGCTACATGTTTCACTATCAGCTGTAAAGTAGTGCATTTGTTGGGGACTGCGGATTAATACGCTTTTGGTGCTCTAGCGAGTATTTTCCACAGCAGAAAGTTTGACGCTGCGACGAGGGGAAACCCTGAGTTTCCTGTTCCAGAAACTGACACCACTTTAACCTGACCTGCTCGCCAGCGAGTTTTTCCTAGAAAGAAAAAGTATTCATTGTGAAGAGACCTCCAGTGGTCGTGGTAATTATGACAGGAGCAAAGGCAGAAGTCGGCTGATGCGGTGTAAAGACCAGTAAAGTGCATGTTGAGGTTGGGGTGGATGGATGGGTTGACAAACCACAGGACTGTTGCGCAAGAGGCTGCTGTTCATTTCCTGTGTTTCTTTTATCCATGACCGTCCCACAACCTTAACTATTGGAACCGTGACAACGCAGCTCCTTATTTGAACCCAAACTACGGCGTGATGATACGCTGAGGTTGCTCTGAGGGAAGGGACGAGTGGCCTGTGTGGGGGACGGACTTGGAGGACATGTTGGTTTCTCTCTCTGTGTCTCTTCCTCTCCTGCTGAGCCCGAAGGAGCGGTCTGACACACTGCTTCATTTCCTCACTCATACATTGAGATATTAAAGAGCATGTTGGGGCGCATTCATTTGCAGAAGACAACTGTCAGGTTGCCAATCAGTTCCCATGCACTGAAACAATTACCGTGCATTAATCAATACAAATTAAAGACCTGTGTGAAGTTTTAGACACATAGGACACTGATCTATAAAGTTTCTCATGTTGTGATTGGTCGCACTGATGTGACTTTCCTATCATAGTTACCGTATCATTTTGGGTCAGAAGATGAGGTACAATCAAAGGTCTATAAACTTATGTCTTTATCTGTTTGATCTATATTTTCATCTTCTGCTGCCAGCAGCACTTTGTCCCCGTCAGGTTACAGCTGAATAAACATATTGAAAAATTTAATCTAACAAACAGTAGGATTTCAGCACTTTATCATCCATTAAGGAAATTCAAGCCTGCTAAATAATAAATGAGGGGACTACGCTGAGTAAAATGTAATAGTGTTAACTTATTGACTCTTTTCTCCACTCCAACTCAGGCTCTTTCACTGCTGCTGCTGTTTTTTAAAGATAAATGTGCATTGTCACACATTAATCTTTCTGGCTCAGCTGGATTAAAATGGAGGCTCTGCTCTTTATTTACCCGTTGCCATGGTTAATCGTAGTACCGGAGCCCCATTGATGATACTTTTTTTTTTTTTTCCATTCACCATGCACGCACTTAACTGGTAAAGTGTGAAGACACTCAGACCTGTCTGAACTAACTCCCATCAGCTGTTCTGGAAATGAAAACTCAAAAGTTTCCCATCTCAGGATTAGTTAACTCAGAGTTTAGAGGGAAAGTCAGAGTTTGTTAAACTAGATTTCTGGGACTCAAAACAATCTACAGTGACCATGTTGATAGTAGAGAAGGAACATGTCATCAGGTGCTTCCATGTGTTTTCAGTACTCGTATGACAGCAGCTGTATCAGGCTTCTTTGTAGGTAACTTCATCGTCAGCTTTGGTCTTTTCACGGGATTTGTTGAATGTAACTAAACTATGAAGTTAAAGGAAAAAATTATGTTGCAACAGAATACAAAACGAGAGATAAAGAAAAAGTTTGCAACTCAATAAGAAAGCTGATTAAAATATATTCTTTCAGTTTCCATGTTCAGCGCAGGGTGGAGTAAAATGTGCAAACATTTCAGCCATGACCTCTTCAGTGTGCAGCAGCCTGTTGAATTCAGGGCTGAGCCTTTTTAAACTGGCAGCAACTCTAAACACTAATCAGTTGATTTCCAGCAGGTGTATTAAGTGCCTCCTTCTTGTTATATAGGTGTCCTCAGCGTCATCTGGCTGAAAGTCTAAAAGGGCCCTTACCGACATTAAGTGCATCAACAAAACAAATGTACACACATATTCACAAACTACATACAGACTACGTAACGTTACATTTCTATACAACTACAACACTTGATTTTTAAATTCCATGAGGACATAACACAGTCAACAACTTACTTATCAAAAGTAAATAAATTCACCAATCAAAGTTATATCCAACATCCTCCACAGCCGACTCACAGTGACCATCCACATTGTGCAAGTACAGACGTCTCAGTCGACAGAAAGTCAATCAAAGTCTTATTGTTTCTCATCAGTTCAACAGTAAACACCAGACAATACTGCATAACATTTAAATGTGCATTTAGATTTTGAAAAATATACATATGAGTGTGAAAGCAATGAGAAACACACACACACTTGTGAGAAATGAGATATAGTCGGGGAGTATTTCACAGTGTTTTGAGGAATAATGATTCTGGCCGATTAAAAAAAAAGAAAAAAAAAAAGATTCCAAATCAACTGAGAGAAAAAAAAAAATGAAAATAATAAAATAAAATAAAAAACAATGATCTCTGCAATTACAAATCACTGATTGTTCTCAGACTGTACTAGCCCCATGTGGGATGACTAATAGAGACTAGAGGGACCAGCAATGATCAAATTACTTTCAAAATGAAAACATAGTATTTTGTTGTACAACTGAGGGGTTTTAAAATTCCTAATCCAAGCACCATGAACTGTGTGGTGCACCTAGTTTACCTCGACACGCCACGCTCCCGGGAGAAGGCCTGCAGGAGCTTGTGATCTGCAACTCTGTAATTATTCACTTGACAAGGTCTTCCTTGTAGTACAATGTGCATTAGGCTCATTTAAACGTGACAAAACAGGAGCATTTTTGACAAGTCTCACATATGTTAACAATGGCAATGTGTTGCCACGGCGCCGAATTAAAAAGACATCTTTACACCTACAGACACATTCTCTTAATGTTACAATATGCAATCTGTTATATTAAGCAGTAAGTAAAATGTGAATGTACAACAGTGTTAATCAGTTGGATTTATACTTGTGAGATGTGGTAGGAGGTGACAGACCTGATTTTATTTATTTATTTAGCAGATTATCACACTTTTCCAACAACAGGCTCTTAAAAACAGCTCAATCAACCTGCGTCCATCTGTCAGTCGATCCATCAGGAGAGAAGAACGAGAAAAAGGAAAAATAATATAAAATCAGAGATGAGACGTGTAAAACTATTGTGCCATATCTTTTTCTTTCCATCTTTTCCAACTTTGCCTCATTGTCTCCCTCTTTGTTATTTCACATCTCGATCGCAGACACTTTCTGACCAGCGTTCGGCAGCAGCTGGTGCAGGGGACTGTTTGCTCAACACGTTTCAAGTCTCAGACCTTATCATCCGACATCAGCGTCGGACCTCTCTAATGTGCTCGTGGCTGAACGGGAACAAATCCCTTCAGTCAGGTTCAACATCTGGTGGAAAGACGGAAAACAGAAGAGTGGAGGCTGTTACAGAAGCAGATTAAGGCCCATGGTTTTGGAAAGAAATGTTCAACAATCACATACAGTATGGGTTCAGGTTCAAGTTCAGGTGTCGTACTTTACAGCCTGTCCAGTATGGTTCTTTAAAGGAGTTATTTTTTGCTATTGCTACAAAGCCAACGTTAGCATTAACAGCTGTTTACTTACCAGTCTTGCCGAGAGCTTCAGCCATCATTACATTTAGAATACAAGAGGTTATAATACGTGAGCAGTGCTACTTCTTCAAGAGAGCCTGGACAGTCGAGTGACTCGGTATCGGAAAGTGTTTACACTGTCTGGACATACTGAGGCTAGCTAACTAGCATGCTAACTATAGAAATATAAGCAAAACAGACAGCTGTTATTTAGTAATGGAATGAAGTTTGATGCTCGTAGACTGGTAGGTAAACAGCTGTTAATGCTAATATTGGTTATATAGCAATAGCAAAACTTACAAATAACACAACCTGTGATTAAATTCTTGTTTGGATCTGAAGATATGAAGATGCAAGAGGCATCAAACAATAAGATCTATTTGTGTTGAAGCTCTACCTGATGTCATTAATCTGGATAAATCAGAGCTAAGCTGATGCAAGTGTGAGTATGGAAATAATTTACAGGAATACTAAATGAATATGTTGTCTTAATGATTTTGATAAGTAATTCTCTGTCATTATATTGTCTATTTTTCTACTGTATGCACACTGTGCCTCCTCAAGAGCAGCTGTTTGTATCAGGCTGGCAGAGAGCAAAGTTTGGGTAAAGTTGTCACTTTCTGCTCCAAGGAATCGTGGGACCAGCAGCTGGCAGGTGCAGCAGTTTATCACAAACCCAGAAATAATTGAAAGTGACAACTGGCAGCACCACAAATGATTTATTAGTCTTTTACTCAGCTTCTAACCATCCTCGGGGCTGGAATCAATTATTCACCAACTATGTGTCTTCAAATCATTAATTCTACTGTGTGGAGCCAAACGCCGTCCCACTTCATGTACCTCCTCGTGTACCAGACCTTGGACTTGTTCCACCAGGTTCTGCTCCGTCTGGTAGACATCTGCATCTGAGCATCCAGCAGAGATATAGTCAGATGTGTCGGTCCAGAACAGGGTCACATCGGGTCGCCTGAAGCCCTGCGAGGATGAGGAGCCAGATGAAGATATTCAGGGGTGTTTCAAACAAATGGCACAGTCAGTCGAATTCCTTTCATCATTAGAAAACCTCTAGATTTAATATTCAAGTGATTGGAATTCATTGCATGTGCGGCACAAATTAAAATCTCAGAAACAACAGATATCACCATATACAGCCAAGTATTAATTTGTCAGGCTGATATTACTTTCATTAAAAATTGGATATCAGCCAGTCAGTGTTGTCCCCTCCAATGTGAACGATATAATGTATACTGGCTCGTTTTTTGATTTTAATCATGATTGTGAATGGGTCTTATCATGTGTTTAATATTATCACCCGAAAAAATAATCAAAATATTGATTTAAAGGCTTCTCCAAAAACAGTACTCGAGCAGTATTCTGGTATGACAATTGGCAATTTGTGAGATGCTGGATAAAATAGCAAAAGAACAAAATCTGTTGTCAAATGTTACACTGAGGCCGAATAACCCACATCCGTAACAAAACAGTCAACAAAATACAAAATTAACACATGTTCAAGTTTATCTGTAGAGCACAATCTCCTACAAAGAGTGTTAATTAATCACCATTTGTCACATCATTTATTTGAAACTTCAAGCATAAGACAATCACCCACTTAAACCCATTTGAAAACTGGAACAATTTAAATTATTTTCTTGTAACATTTGATTCAGTAAATTCTTTAAAGGTCCTCATATTGTAGAAAGTGCTTTATTGTTTATAAGGCAGGTCTAGGTGCCATATTAATATTGTGAAAGTATCATTGACAAAATGTACACAGCCCGTGTTCAGAAACAGAAGTTAAAATGCGTCTTCAGTAACTTTGTTACCTCTGTAACTTTGTGATGTCACCACAAAACCTGACCGACCTGTTGTTGCTAGAGCTCCAGGGAGAAGCCTGAGAGAGGAGATATAAAACTACAGAGATATTTGTTGGTATTTAAAACTTCAAATCTTTTTTTCTTATGGATATCAACACTTCAAATTAAAAAACAGAAAAGTGTAAAATGTGGGGCTTTTAAACAGCTGTGTAAACACTGTACACTGAAATGGAAGTAAACACAACAATTTTCACCTATTTATTAACAGGCAGACAGACAGATTAAAGGCATTAGGTGCTCCAGTGAGTTTTTGTACAGCAGCAGGATAGTGTGTGTGTGGGATTGATTCAAAACAAACTACCAGTGTGTTCATCGTAATGAAGGAACGTGTCACCCGGTGCAACAGTGTGGCTCACTGATGTATTTTTAATACTTTTTTTTGGACAACAATGGAGCGCCACAGCACAGAGGACTTAACATATATTAGGCTTTAGATACACACACAGTATTTTTCATTTGGATCAATTCTTTGGTGAATTTGTTCTTTTTATGAGATTTGTTGACAAAATGAAAAATATAAAATATTACCAGTCTGATTTTTTAAGTACTTGAGGCTGTGTGTCTTGCATGACAAGAGGTGCTATATGAATGAAGTGGATTGCCATGTACAGTAAATACAGATGGACTTGTCTTTGTTGTATGATGCAGAAACATGATGACAACATGATGCAGTGTTTGTCCACCTTTTTTACAACTGAGCATTTGTAAAGATTTAACAGGCTCCAGCAAGATCTGTCCTTCCTCTTGATTCCCATTCAGTCCTGATACGAATGTAGAGTATGGACCAGCTCGGCTTCCTTTTTTTTAAAGGTGATTTCCTTTCCCTCATTGTACTACAGTAAAACAAGCAGTGGAAATTATCTTTCCTTTTCCTTCAGTTTATTTCATCTTATCAGTTATGCTCTTTCTCTTCAGCATACAACACAGACAAACAAGCAATAAGGCATTAAGGGAATTTCTTCTTATTTTTCATTCAAAAGGGTTTAAGTTTTATGTATAATTAATCCGGTGTGGTTTTAAAGTTCAGCAGGCAGTATTTTATCTGTTATAACTGAAGCCCTCTCATCTTTATGAATACAAAGCATATATAATGTGCCGCCTCCCTATTATTAATTATGGAAATAACACAACAAAAGCACATCCTAAATCCATTACTGTTGTAAGCTAGACTTGTCTCAATAAATCAGTGTCTACAATCAAAACTGAAATAATTTTTTATGCATAATGTATGTGCTTGTTGCCACAACATCTGTTCATTATGCAGAGTAATGCATTCTTGTAGTTTTTAAAAACTTCAGTCCTATAAAATAATCATAATGACTGCTTCATTACGGAGCACTGGAAGACAGAAGTACATTTTACAATACGTCTCATGATTTACAGTTTCATCTACTTTTTATAGTCAAGTCAATCACAAGTTTGAGGGGAGAAGTGTGGGGGAAGACTCATTAAAGCAGATGTTAGTGAAATCACATGCGTTCATATGAAGCACATCAGGCTCGTATGTGAAGTGGGTGTGAGGGGTGTTTGGACCCCAGAGCCCCCTGTCACTCATAAAGAGCCCCGTGAGGAAATGTTCATCAGTCTATCTGCAGTTTGTTCGTTTTTATTTTTTATTTTGTGCACATTTCCTTGAGGATGCTGAAGTGTAGAGATGTGAAACATACTGTATAAATATGTTCTTAATATGCTGCATGGGGTTACTACAGCTTCACATTTTTCATAACACTTTTAGTCCTGTTACTTTGGTTACCACTATAAACGATACCAGACAATAACTATGAGCCAATTATTTAAATATTGTAAACTGCCCTTCACATGAGGTTCATAATTCATTCACTTAAAATAATCAGTTAAAACACTCACCCATCTTGATCAATATTACAGATGCCCCTCTGTCATTTAATGGGTTCAAATCAATGTATGCAGCTATAATTATTATTATTTAATAATAAATAATTGAATAATAATTAAATAATTCATTAATAATATAGATCTAAATATGAATTAAATATGATATCCACATGATGATCTAAATGAAATGAAAAACTTTCACTTCACTTTTTTCAAACTGAGACACAACTTTGTTTATAACTGTCTTTGTACTATAAACTGGAATAAAGTGAGTGAATTAGGTTTAATATAATCCAGGGTCTCTGAAGACCTGACGTTTATACATTTAAAGGTTCATTTAATTGATGACTTCATATGAAAACTTATTGATATTCCCTCTTTTCAAACTAAGACACAACTTTCATACCCATTATCTAATTTACAAACTTGGTGAGACTGGAAACATATATATATATATATATATATATATATATTGAATTCATAATACAGTTGTCTTAGACTTTTGTTAAAATGCATTTAATATGTGATTTTTTACATTTTTCTTCAATGGGTGTCCTTCTCCTGAGTGACCACTGTAAAGTGTGATATACTGTCCTACTTGCGAGGGATTAAACAGTAGGAGTCCTTGGACCAAACACTAAGAACTAAATCTGTTCAATAAGACAAAGTGTGAGGAGATCAGGTAAAGCAGTGCAGTTAGTGTGAGTTCAGGCGTGTTAAAGACGATTCTTCAGGAGATTGTTCCGATAGTCAGCTCGTGGTAGCTCGTCCTGCCGTCAGGGAACCACAGGCGAGTGGACGGAGATTGCCTCGTGTGCAGGGCTGATGGAAAGTCAGACGGGCTGCCACATTGTAGATCATCTGTAAAGGTAGTAGTAAGGCACTGCAGTAGCTGATGTGGGAGATAACCCTGTCCTGGACCAAGACCTGGGTGGCGTGCTGAGTCAGCTAAGGCCTGATTTCTCTTATGTTGTATAGAGCGAAGCATCATGAATGGGAGACAGATGCACCATGGTCAGACAAGGCGAGCATCAATCATGACCCAGGTCCCAGGTTTCTGGCAGCCTTGGTTTGGGTGAGAGATGAAGAGATTTTGATGCTGATATTAAATCTTGTTCAGTTCAGTCTTGGTTTCATTGCTGTAGTTCTACTATATAACTATAACTTAAGTCTTTTTGGTTTGTTTACAGGTATCTGCGTTTCAGGCTCAATGCAGCTCATTTTAGTCCAGGTTAAGAGGAAAGGCACAGAGGAGCCGACACTTCAAAAACTCATCATGATATATATATACATATTTGATAGTTTGACATATTTTTAACCTTATATGATGTTGATTAATACATGGGTTATGCTGTAGAGGAGCAGGGGGTACCTGTAGCTTATTTTGGACTTTAAGGTCTTTCTAAACCAACCAGAACGACTATTTTATTCCTTAAAAGTACAAATAATCCTCAAGACTGTTCACAAACTAACCTAAGGATAACTGAAAGTGCTATTGATCATATTTATAAAACAACACTTGCAGTAAAAGAACATTTGAAATCGTTTGACGTGATGTGATTCACCCCAGTGAGCGATCTCTCATTCCTTTCAGGTGGTGGTCATGTTATTTCAGGATTAATCTCTTCATTGTTGAACTGCTCTACAGCAGCTATGGATGACTCTATTATCCGTGCGATCGGATGCAATGCTGGAAAAATATAAATACATAAGCTCTGGTGTTCTTGGATTTTTTTTTCTGATAAGAACTGATAAAGGGCTTGACAACATTATTTGCCAACATCTGACATGTTAACACCCGACAAGCTGTACTGCAGGAGTACAGATCACTTCCTGGGAGCTTTTAAGAAGATGATGCTGCTTTGAGATGTGGCTGCACATAAACAGTTATTATCTGTGTCACAGTGCTAGTGGCAGCGCTGGAGTGATGAAGAAGAATATTCCTGTTGCCCCAGCTTGCCGCCATGGGACTGTTATCTCTGCAGCACATACATCAGACACTGATGCACACACCTCTTCCCTCTGAATGCAACATGACAGGTTCCTTTAGTTTCCCACTTCCAATTCAGATAACACGGCAGTCTTGATCCAGCATGAAGCGCTTAGGAGATGTCGGCAGATATGAATTGAACTGTCAATAATGCGCACAGCAAAACACTGGGCTTTTAAAATGTACAAGGTCCCAATGAATGTTGTTCAAATGTGTATTCTTTGATACAGAGATTATGTTATCAGTGTTCAGGGTGTCTACGCAGCACGCTATTCAAGAACTGATTGATAATGCAACAGAGCCTCCAACATTTTGATTATTTACATTTACATAAGAAGCAAGGAAATTGATTTCCTTTCTAAACAGCACACACTCTTATATTTACATTTTAAAGGCCTTTAGAGGATGTTCTTCTCAACACTGACTTGTGACGGTTGCAACACTGGAATACGCTTTTATTTTGTCAAGATTAAAAGCAACTAAATAAAGAAGAGAGTAAATGTGAAAAGTTTCCACATTCCTAATATAATAATGCTCCTACAGTGCCGTACATAATGTATCCAGATGACTTCATCCTTCTCTGTGTTTCAGCTCTGGATTAAAAAGCTGATGCGTAAAATCTATATATGCTGCATGCATAATGTTGCGGTGAATGCAGATTAGAAATTTACATGAAAATAGAACAGAAACAAACAGTTAATGGATACACCGACTGTATAAATGCTGTGAATCACAGATTAAATAATCATATTTGTGATATCTTTGATCTTAATCCAGGCTGGTTTATTCAAGGCCTGCGACACTCATCAAAGGAGTTTTAAAAACTTTCATGTAATGAGCACAAACTCCAGAAATCAGATTCAGTTTTGTGGCCACATAAAAAGGTGACGGTTATGTTCACGCACTTTGAATGTGACACCAGCCTTTATGTCACATAACATTGTCCTCTTTCTGCAGACCTCACCGAGCCCCAGTGAGCCAGTCACTACAAACTCCTTCTGTGCACCCAGACGTCATTCAAACCTACAAAACTTTATTGTAAATTCACGTTGAGATCACAAATTTTCCCAAGACACCAGATGTGTCAGGCTGGATTTGCTGGAAATGTGTAAACTATTGAATGAGACAGTTTTTATTTGAAGGAATGGCACAGTCATAAAACTCTGAGTCTGTGGTTTGAATACAGTATATTACTCAGTGTAAACATTATATAGCTTCAAAAAAGAGCTGGTATTAGTTGAGACAGAATTTTCAGTGTGTGATACTATTAGACAGTGTAGAAGAAGATGATTTTTCCAACATTAAAACTAGTTATGTGTGAGAAAATGGTAAACGCTGTACAAACATTTGTGTTTTAATCAAGTGAAACACCTTCTACATTTTCATGTGTACAAGTTACATATTTATACAAATTCATACATCTTTAAAATTCACTTTCATTCAAAGATGCTGTTGCATATGTGCTGTATTTGGACCTGTTGTACTTTGATATGTACAGTATTTGGAGTATTTGGACATCTTGCGTATTTCCTGATGTTTTTCAGAATCCACATTCTGATGCAGGGACTTTTTCAAAGACCAAAAATATTAATCTTGTATCACCAAACTGTAGACTCATTATTAAAACATCTACTAAGAGCATAGTTTGATTTTTTTTTTGAACACTTCATCTCCAGATTTGGAGCAAAGCTGCAGCTCCGGTGCAGCAAACATGCACTGAAACGTGCATCTTCCACGACGGCTGCCCGTTACAGTATCCGCTGTGCAGTAGATAGCTATTCCTGCTACAGCTCTTGTCCTTAGACGATCAATCAAAGGGTGATTCAGTGTTTCTCATGAGACTAATCATTCCTCCTCTTTCTGGCATGATGACAGTTTGTATGTTAATAGCGAGCTTTCAGGATCATTTTTCTACTGCCTTCACTTCAACGAAAAATAGCCTGAGAGGTAGATTTAATATCCTTGTCTGACTTGATGTGAAAAGGCGACTCAACACTGCAACAATGCGGCATCTTGATGCAATAATCTCAAATTAAGTCATGAATAATGTACGGAAAAGTCATGAAGAAGAATTAATAATTCAATAGATAAATAATTTACAAAATAATCAAATAAATAAATAATGACACACCATAAATAAAGCATCAGATTAAATCTTTCCACCAGGCAGCCTCATGCAGGAAGCAACACAAACAAAAAAATGGAAGCAGAGAGAAAGCTTTGCCCATTGTTTTTATAAGGTGTTAGAGAATAAATCCTGCTTTAAGTGAGATATTCAGGCTGTTTGACCTTAGAGCTTGTAGATACTGAGATTCTTAGATTGTGGGATTTCAGATTTTCACCCATCTCAAAATAAATTTCAGATTTTTCAAATAAAAACTGAAAACATAAACACGTAAACTCACCATCTCATGGCCACTGAGTGGGAATAAACTACACTCACATATTATCAGCTATTAAGTCCGAATGTCGAACTTGTTAGTGAAACAGTTTCCTGTTTACACATCCAGTGTTTATCTTGCCACCAGGTAGATGCAAGTCCAACATCCGCTATACAGCGACGAGCAGTGTTGGGAAGTAGTGAACTACATGTAATTAACCTCCTACTCCTACATTTTGCAGTAGCTAGTTCACCTACATTCCCATGATGATTACTTTTTCTTGTGTAGTCAACTACTGAAACTATCTTAGATAGTTAAAAGGAGAGGAAAGATTTTTTTATTCTTATTTTATCATTGCTTTTCGACTGTAGTTGACACCTTTTTATTTCATCCTGACTGCGGTGAAGAGATACTCAGGCGGTCCTCGCCACACACTTGACCTTTGTTTAGCACATGTGTTGCACAGTGTGTTGCACAGCGGCCACACTGCTACGACGTCATCATGCATAAACCTCCTGACTCTCAGTCTGATGAAGAATCACATACACTCATGCAGTTATTGTACAGAAAACCAAATGCTGACGTTCCAGCACTTTCCCATGAACAGGTTAGTCTCTCGGTTTACGTAACAACCTGTGAACAATACAAGCACCTTTTGCAATATGTATCTTTTGAATTTTTTACTGGAATGTGACTTTTTTGAATTATATCTAGTTATAATTGTTTATCACAAGTACATCGTCAATTTGATCATTTCGTTACAAAGTAGTTTTAACAAGCTTTTCTACGTAGCTTTAGCTCACCAATCTATATTTCTCCAGAGGGTTTTGCTGCGGTTTAACTTCCAGGGTAAAGAAACTGGTAACTTGCAAAGTAGCAGCTCCACTGACTAAGAGTAAGACCTTTCTCATCCAAGTGATAATATAAAAGTATTGATTATAACAGCTTTAAATGTATCTAAATTTAACTGACTTAAACCCAACCTTCTGTCTTGGTGGATAATCACTGCACTTTTGCCAGTATCCCTGGTGGGATCCATAATTCTGAATTCCTTGCAGCATCTAAGTGGACAAATTAGTCCAGATTTTAATGATGGCATAAAAGAATCAACATTTGGTAATAATGTACGTGGAGAAGTCTGTGTTAGGTCGTTTAGGCCTAAGGGCAGAAGTACATCCAAGTTCTGTTTAGCTCAAATGGCATTTACTTTGTCAGCCGGAGTTTGTGAAAATGCTGTGAAATTACACAATAGGCTTATACAGTGAAGACTTCTTAGTCTGCATTGCTTTCTGCCCATTGAAGACATCAGTTTTCCCTGTGCCATCTGCCTATCAACCTTACCCTATCAAGAAACAATCAACAGAACCATCTGCGGTCTAGTCACCAGTCCTGTTATCCCTCCAAACCAAATAATGACAAACTGCAAAAAAGCAGGGTGAGGAAGTCAGTGGTGTAGCTATCAAGGAAGGACGTCATCCAGCAGCAGAGCTCAGTCAAACAGAGACACAGTGACAGAAAATACTGTTTGACTTCTCAGTCATAATGGGAGCTTTTAAGAGACTTTATGTGGATTTAGAAAGAATTATAAAAAAGTTAGTGGATAAAGAAGGTCATTATAAGCTGCTGATGTTATTTTTGGAATAATTATAAAATTGAGATGAATTTTAACTCTATCCTTTGATGACAAAGGACATGAAAGTTAAAAACTGCACAGGTAGTGTTTGACTTTGGATATTCTTTCAAACTGGTGCCTGGAAATCCAACAGCAGCTCTCTCAAGCCATTAAAATTCATTCACTCCCGGTGATTGCAAACAATGAGGATCCAAAAGCGAAAAAAGAGGTGGCAGACACAAAGATTAATTAAAAAAAAGAAAAGCTGTACAATGGACACATGGATTGTTTCATTAGAAGCCAGTTGTGTGGCTGCAGAAATGCCAAGAAAATATGTATGAGGGTCCGGGGATGGACAGCGCTTAAGATAAAACAGTCAAAAAATGTGCAACAGACAAAACCAGGCAATGTGGAATGGAGGAGGCCCCTAATGAAGCCAGCTGGTCCTAGTCCAGACAGGCAGAGGAGGGGGAAGGATTGATAGAGGGAGAGACCCACGGGGGTGGGTGGAGAGAGAGAGAGAAAGAGAGGGGAAAAGGGAGTAAGACATGCAGGATGTATGGCCGCTCAGGCAGCTCTATTGTATCAGGAGGCACCAGTAGGTGTATTTCTTCCAAACTCTGCAGAAAAACCTAAAGCCATGCCAAACAGCACGTCTGCTAATCGTGCAGCAATTACTAGCCTAATAGATGTTTTTTTTTTTTTTCTCCCGGTTCTCACCGCCTCACAGCCGCCATGTTGGATAGGCAGAGTTTCATTATAATGGCGAAGAGGATGCAGAACTCATTGGTTGATTGTCCTTCTCCCACCACAGTGATCTTATCCACTTGCTGAAACTACCCCACAGTTTGTAGCCGAGTCTTGGTGCTGTGGTCCGACATACTGCTGGAGACCCACCGTACCTCCTCTGCAGCTGTGTCTGCAGCCCATCATGCTGCCTGAATGCACACACCCTGATTAAATATGGAGGGTGAATTTCTTGTGGTGTGATACGTATGGACGGCTGCTGCTGCTGCTGCTGTTTGGTTTTCTCTGCTCCATTTCTGTCAGATATAAAAAGCTGTGATGTTTCTGCGCCGATGTCAACAAGACAAATATCAATAACTTCTTCTTTTTTTTTTCTAATTCTTTTAGAAATAAGTCTTTTAAAGGAATAAGTCAATATCTTGGGAAATGCACTTTCTTGCTGAGAGTTGGATGAGAAGATCGACACCACTCGTGTGTGCCAGGAGACGTTAGCTTAGCTTAGCACAAAGACTCGATAAAGGGATCAATACCGTGGTTCATTTCCCAAAATGTTGAGCTTTTCCTTAAGTTTTCTGAGCGACCTACAGCATCATGGTACATGAGCTTCATTCTGACAGTAGATCGCTAAAAAGCACGTCATATAAAGAAAATATATATTTGAAGCTCCACAAAAGGTCAATCTCTTCTGAGAGAACTGAAAAAAAAAATGAAATCACAATCTTCCAACTCGTATTTTGTCTGAGCTGCTGAATGTAAATCTACAAAAAGCTCATCTTTTTAGGAATAAATCCTTTTCCTCTTGTCTCGTCTTCTTGTCTTTCTGTGTGATTAATTTTAGAAACATAGCGTAGTATTAATAGTAACTTACTGTACTGTAAGTGTCCGCATTAGGAAATCTAGGGCACAGAAAACCACATTCAGAGTGTCTCTGTAAGATAAGAAAAATAACTCAAGTAGAGAAAAATAAAGTAATAATAACTCCTGAGCATATAACTGACAATATTCAACAAATGCAGTATGTAAAGCATCAGCATTAGCTCCATTAGCAGGGGCAGTGTCATGATCCAGCTGGACTGAGCTTTGATTTAATGTGCTTAGTTTGCATATAAGGAACATTTCTATAAGTCCCGAAGCACATATTACAGGTTTGCTTACTTTGCATTTACTGGTTCGGCTGATCCCTGGTAACGGTTGTATATCAGGTCATTTATTATTGAATCTGTGAGCTCAGTGGCTGAAGGAGTCGTGTGCTCCACCTGGGCTCCAGGTTCACAATGAACCAGTCTCACAAGACGTAACCTCTCCACAAATAGTGCACAGGCTTTGTTCCACATAAAGCCAAATGTATGAGCTGAAACAGAACAAACTTAAAAGAGGAGAATCAATCCCAGGAGGACATAGCCAGGAGAGAGTTGGAGGTTAACTACTTCAGTGATCACAGCACTTCTCTCAGTCATTACAGGCCCATAACTCTTTACAACTTTTACAGGATTTTAAGGACCTTTCGTTAGAACCAGGAAAGTGCATTTTGACTGAAACAAATGCACTGAAGAAACCTGTAGTCTGTGAGTAACACTTAATGTTTTTGTGTCTGAGGCTTAAAATTTGTTTAAAAAGTATCCTGCACTGTTTCACCTACTTTATGTTTTTATATAAAACATGAGTGGAGGGCCTGTTAACGAAAACATGCTTAGCGAAGGTTTAATACATTGATTTATTGGCTGATATTTTGGTAAAATTATCCAATGTATAACTGCAGCTTAGATACGACATCACTTTGGTGGCAAAAGAGGTTCATTATAACTCGGCATCTTTTTTCTAACACACAGAACAGAGTCTCTTTGTGAACCTCCTCTACACGTTCTGAAGTGCATCTTTTGGGGCAGAAGAATTAGATCCATATCAGATATTTCTGCATCATATTCATAAAAATTCAATTGTGCGCCGTCATCTAGAGGAGAGAAACATTTCTGAAATGTATGAAATTATTTATAGCGCTGTTGTTCCCAGAGGGTTTCAATAGTAAACACAGGAAGCTCATCGTTAACTTTTGACATGGAAATGAAGTTGTTGGGGTTTTTTCAGTCTCATGACTAACATGTTCATTTAAATCTCTGTTACTTTGTACAGACTGCACATTTGTTCTGGAAAACAATTCAGATCAGCCATATTAAACGATTCTGCTGTGGCACCAGTCACATCTCCGGCTCCCCGGTGATGCAGTTCAGTGTCCAAGTGTCTGAAGCTCGTGGCTGCAGGATGACTCAGCTCACTCATCTGATATCAACTCGCTCTCTGGTGCAAATATGAAAAAGCTTTATTAAAGCAGTTTTTCACCAAGCCACAGCACAACATTTCAGGGTTTTAACACACATTATTTTCATACTGCTCTGGCTCTGCCAGGTAGTAATGTCACACGTTGCTCCCGTGCTCACCCTGACCAAATCATGATTATTTTTAAAGATATTTCTTATTTAATTGTCGTCCTGTTACTTTTCAATTGGTTATGGTCTGTGTGTCATGCAGTCACTAGTAAATTCAATTCAGCTTGTTTTTATTTTGTTTTGTTTTCGCTTTTGTTTCTTTACTTTTACTGCTACATTATTCTTTTTCATGAGGACTAGATTTCTGTTTAATTGTGGAGCAAATAGGAAAGATATGTTTTATCATAAGAGTTGTATCAAAACAGCATCAAAAAATCACAGAAGTGTACTGGAGTGTATCAGTAGTTATTGATCAATGATGATCAATTGATGATGATCTTTTTTTCTGTTCCCCTAATGAAATGAAAATGTTGTGTTTATGGCCATCACAGGACACCGTAGAGAAGGGAACACATGGAATAAAGCATGAGGGCTGTTGCTGTGATTTCTACTTTTCCTCAGTTTACAGATGATCAGGTCAAAGATTATTGACTGTGATGTTAAAGGTCACATACTTTTTAAGTATTGATCCATAAGAATTTATATTTGTGGTTCTAAGGACCAAAAAACATTTCAATGTAGTTTTAAATCTCCGCTTTTCTCTGGAGCTCTAGTAACAACAGGTTGGTGAGCCAATCAGAAGAGAGGAGGCTCTGAGCCTCTCCTCTGATTGGCTGATTGATTTTTGTGTGATTCAATAAAAATAAAGCAGATTTAAGGTAATACAGTCAGAGAAACCAAATCCTGCAAGGTTTGGATGGTGGGTCCAGGTGGGTGGGGCTTGTGGCATGGCTGAGAGCGGTGACTACTTTGTTGTGACATCACAAAGTTACAGAACTTCTGACGGCTCATTTTAAAGCTAATTTGAATCTGAATTAGTCTTAATTAATTAATTAATCATTAATCTGAATACAGGCAGTGTGCATTTCTCTGTGGACTGAGCACTTTGATACTTTCACAGTATCAATGCAGAACCCAGACCTGATCTATAATCAAACAGCACTTTATACAATATGAGACCTTAAAAAATATTTCTGTCTTCAAGCCTCTGACTGTAGAAATGTTGAGCTGAGATAAAACATCACAAAAGTCGTGTTGCCGAATAAACAAGACAATCATAAGACAATCAATGTTGCTTCAGTTCGCTGATGTTTTAGGTTCACTGGTGTTTGATGAAAGAGGTAATGACAAAATCAACAGAAGTTGCTGCTGAGAGTAAATCAAAACAAGCACTTGAAGAGCATGTCGAATTGATCTCCTGTCGGGTATCGACTGCTCCACGGGTTCATACCTTTAACAGACATTTTTCATTTTATAATCCCTGCAATTTTCTCCATAATGCCTGCAGAACAATTACACTTAATAAAGTTCAATCTAAAACCCACTATGCTTAATGTCTAAACCTGACACCAGCCGAGATTCAAAGAGGATGCCATTACGTTATTTAGGGCTATTTTTTTTTTTTTTTTTTTTTAGAAGCTGTGTTATTGTTTTCGTGGGGGAGGGTTCACAGAACCAAATGTAAATATGAGGCATCCTGGTAGATTTAGTGGAGTTATTGGCTTTGCAAATGTTTGAATAACTCCTCAAACACTTCCTGCTCTCCACGGGCTTCGGCGTCTCATCGCAGCTTTGGAGCTAAGTGATCGTTTGGCTAAATGAGGAGCCTCTGTCTCCACATGTTTGTGGGAGCTGTAATGACACTGTACTCTCAGCAGGCTTGTGCAACACTGCACTAGAGAATGAGGAAGACTGCTGGGCCTCCGGCTTGCCGTGGCCCTAACTCATTCCTGTCCTCCTATGGACCCATTACTCCACTCAGTGCTGATGCTGAAGCAGCAGCATTGCCTCTTCCTATGGACCCATTATGGACAGAGGAGAAAAATGCAATGATGTGAATTCAAGATGCTGCAAGATGGTTCAAATCCTGCCTTTTCAGAGTAACACATATGTTGCATCTAATTATCAGACTTTGTGTGGCTGTAAACAACTGCTAAACTCACAGACATGTCTGTATGTGGTTCTTCTGATAAGACAGAGATATTCTTTCTTTCACTGTCGTAATTTTTCACTTGACAGGCCTCCCAGTCACGTGCTGCAACATCCCCAACATAGCAACACAATATGGAAAAGGTCCTAAACTCCAAAATCTCTTCTCCCTGATGAATTTACTGTCCCTGAATTTACCAGTTAAGCAACTTGTTTGCGTGTAGATAGTTTCCCACAAATCACGTCCGATGATGTTTCATGTGTTTAATGTGCTTTGTGTTAGGCTTAAGAAGACAAGAGTTGACAGCCATGTTAGCAGCTCTGTGCTTATAAGAACAGAAGTGCTTTGAGCTGCATGCTCATGTCAGGATGTTAACGAGCCCACGACGACAGTGGTAACATGTTGATGTTTAGCATGTTTAGCATCTTAACCCTCTTAGTTCAGCGTGTTAGTATGTTAATATTATGGTACAGTAGAGCTAAGGCAGGGAGGAATAACATCAGTTTTTCAGGCGTTTGGTCATAAACAAAGATATGGTGGCGTTTGGTGTCGTTGTGAAGCGGCGTGAAGTAGTGTGGGATCGTGGATTCATGGTTTGGGTTCCTTCAGTGTCAGTCGTTAAGGACGTTTTTACCAGCAGCCAAATCCACAGAGGTTTCCAAATCAAACAGACCAGGTCATTTTAACCAGTAAAAACATTGAATAAAGCAGGTTCACATTAAAAAATCAGTGATTGACTGAGGCTGCACAGCAAACAGAGGCCATCAGGGAGGGGCTGGGAACCGAGACTGCTTCTAACCTTTGTTTAGATTGTTTCTCTGATAACTTATGAACCAGACGTTCAGAAAGTTTTTACTACCAGCCGAATTATCCGCAGAAGTGTCTTCCTCTCCCTAACAAATGCACCAGGGGATTGAAACCGGTAGAAACACTGAACAACGCAGTTTCATGTTAAAGATAAGTGTTTCCGTGATGCTCTGGAGTGGTTGGGAGCTGAGCTGTCTTAATATTTGCCTGGTTTGTTTCTCTGGTAACTAAAGATTCAGACGTCCCATGACTAAATCCTCCGCTTAAAAACAACCAATTTGTAAAAAAGTGTATCTTAAAATTTGGCTTAAAACTGGATAAAAGTCCATTTTGACTACTTCTGGCAGACAACCACAACAACAGCAACAACACACGGATGTATGCACGTAGGGGATATGACTTCATTGACAGGCGACCAAATGAAACAGACTGTTACCATGATTACAACCACGGATTTCTCTAGCTTTGAAAATTGCTGAAAAACGTGGGATAAAGACGAATGTCAATCAGTCCAATAGTTGTTGAGACATTTCGCACAGAACTACAAATGTCAACCTCATGGATGGAGCCAGAGGAAAAAGTGCTGATCCTCTGAGGATACGTTCAGATATTTCACTGCACAAGTAAAAACTGTGACTTGCAAAAGTGAAGCCACAAAAACAGTGAGGTCATACACATGCTGCCCGCGGACAATGAAGCTTTGAGTCTGTTCTGTTTCCTATTGATGCAGAAATATCAAGTATTCAAATTCTCCTCTCTTTGGGTGAAAAAAAGGTGATTATCAAAAAACATATAAATGCAAAAGGGGGGAAAAAAAGACATCACCCTAATTTTTGAGGGGAGCGATTGGATTGTCTTTAGATTTTAAAGTTTTTCAAAAATCAAACCGAAAACAAAAAACACCAAATCTACAATACGCTTGTGATCAGTGTTGATAATAATGAATAGAAGAGGTCCCTGGGCCACTGAGCTAAAAACCAGTGAACAAAAGCTTTAATCTGCACTTTCACCAGTCGACCAAACGCACAGCTGCTTCTCTGGCATTGAGTTGAACTGTAACACACTTATATTCCAGTTCAGTCAACCGGGTTACTGACAGCGGACCCACAAAGCTTGCATTGTTTCTGGGTTTTGTTTGTGTCTGTTTTTCCACAAGTGTACAGTACTACCACTTGTTTTCATCAAGCCATTGATCCATGAGCTCCAACAGTATCGACAAATATGTAACCAGTGCACATTCTCCAATGTGAAATCTGAAGTCGTGCTGCAGTCATACTGTACAGTCTGACTGTCCGTCATGAGGAAAACACAACATACACTGGGTTTGTTTAGATGAATGTGGCTATTTAATACATGAGTGCTTCTTTATAAAGTTGGTCTTGGCTGTATATGTAGATATCGTTTAAGAGACATTTTCTTCTTGACAAACACGTCTGCATTTGATAAAAGTTGTAAAAGTTGTCGAGATGAGATTCAGCGTTGTTGCCAAAAAGACTAGACTTTCAAAATTAAAGCACCGGCCATCAAACCATGCAGCCAAGCATTAAACAAAAGATGACATTTTCTGAGGAGCCTTTATGATTTGAGGAAAATTCAAAGTCTGTAATTCTTTATTGTACATGTGAAATTATTTTCATCAAACAACCCATCATCATCAGAAGAAAAAAAAGTTACAAAACAAAGCAAATAAATAGTTTTTTCCATTTTGTGTAAGGAGGACAATAAACGTTCATTTGCAAAATTGACCATAAACAATAGAAAAAAAACAACAATGCAAAAGTGTCTGAAGACGAATGTTGCCAAGACAGAACAAGATGCACTGACAACAACAGGGCGAAGGCATTGTCTGATTGTCTGTGGATCACACAAGAAAAACATACAGCAGGTGTGTGCACCTCAGTCATCAGCTAACCAAAATCATTTGTTTTCATAGGAAGGAGAGAGAAACAGAGAGAGAGAGAGAGAGAGAGAGATATTCTCCTGGGGGATGAAGGAGTCAGAGGGCTTTGTTTGCCCGGAGCTGATGTGACGCCCCGGTGAGAGGGGGCTGGGCGTGTCCACCGGCCCACCTGGGAGGTTGTATTTTCCGGCAGGAGGCCAAAAGGAAAAAGCCCTCTGGGTCTCAGTGAGACACATCAGGTCATAGAGAGAGCAACGCAAGCTGCTCTGGTGGAAACATGTGGAGCCACACCGTGTCAATCAGGTGCTGTATTGATAGATGCTGCTTAAAGCTGCCCTTGGCAAAAAAAATTTACCTGTGAATACGCTGCTCTTATCAGCCTAGAGCACAAAGCAGGAGCTGCAGCAAAGCAGAGCATCACATCCCTAACCAGCAGAGACACTCATGACTTCTCTTATTTACCTAAATTGAATTTTCTGTGTTGGATATGGACACTTTTCTACCACCAGGAAGTGACTAAAGAAACTTCTAAAGAGGTGCTCTGTCCAAAGAAACCTGAATGTTTGGTTTCCTTTCTCATGAAGCATCACAGACGGAACTGTGGTGCACCGACAGTAAAAGGTTTCTGGGGATTGAAGTCTTCAACCAAAGATAAACAACCATGGATGTGGCCCAAAGCAGAACAAAGGTAGTGATCACATATAACACACAATTCTTCCCCCACAACAAATATATAACACAATGTAGAACACGCCTTTAACAAAACATGACTCTGCAGTCTCTGAAGTGATGTCGAAATTATATTTATTTCATTTTGAGGCAATATGGCCACACACACAAATAAAACAAGCCGTCTTCAGATTCTTCCTTCCTCCGCTCGCTGTGCCTCGTGTTTAGCAACATGAAAGGAGGGAAGCCGCCCGTTTCCCTGTGGAACAGTAACATCTCTATTTGTGGTCCCCGGGGACCGCCACTTGTCAGCGTGCGGCTCTACAGAGAGAGATCCTTCGTCTGACTCTGAGGGAAATCACCTCGTTTGTTTTGTGTCAATCCACTCAAATCCTACAGAGCTATTGTGCTCCGCCTGCCTCGGCCCTCCCCTGCCCTCCCCAGAGAATACGGGCCACATTATTTTCTGTCTCCATGCGAGAAAGGTCAGCTTAACAATACAGAGCAATGGCGTTTACACACTTTTTTTTATAATGCAAAGCGGTAATTACTTCAGATTTAAATTTACACTGTTGCCACAGAAAATGCTTCTGAAGGGGCTGAAAGGGAATCCAGGGAAGTTGCACATCAGGACGCTTCAACGTGGAGTCAAACTGCTATAAATCAACGCTTTAGGTTGGAAGTAACCACGGAGACAATAGGCCTGCTTGCATGTTTACTGTTTATGTAACAAAAAGCATTCAAAGCCAAAACTACACACCTGCGGAAGCAGAACAAGCTGTAAACACAAACATTCACACTTCAGATGCGTTTCCGTTTGTGAAATTGCGAGCTTAAAAACGAGTAATGGAAATGCCATTTATTGGAAAAAGACTCAAATGTCGCGAAAAAAAAAATTCTACGCACACGAGGTGGTTTTTCAGACAAAACAATATTTTGCAAAATTGAAATGGAAACACTTTTTTTTTGCATCCAAGTCCCGGCGTCTGCCACATCACGCCCAGACTGCTGCAAATCTGTCGTCACGTTTAATTGAAATAATACGACAAGAAGAGAAAACCCAGGTTTATTAACTCAAAGGAAGCGCTGACCATTCAGAGTTTTGTTTTGTCAACTTTTCTAAAAAGTCGCTTCTATTTTGCGCGGAAATGAAACGGTAGCCTGGTTATTATCTCCTTCTAAAGTCGTTAAAGCAAACGTCCCAGCCAACAGTTCCCTTCTTACACATCCAGCGGACTCAGAGCAACATTAGCGTAAATTCAGCCACCAGACAGATGTAAGTCCAATATTCACCCTCATTGTACCTCTGCTGTGGTGTTCACTGACTAGCCGTTAGCATGCATTCACTTTATCTTGAGCTTTTTGGCTAAAAACAGTTGCCTGCTGGGACTGTAAAGGTGGTGACAGTGAAGCTAAAGAGTAAAACCAAAACAATAAGTTAAAAGACACTGAAGCGGAACGCACCGAGTACGGTGGTTATTCTCTGTGGGTTTCGTCACCATGAGCGACAGATTTCACATTACTCATATAAATAACATTGATTAGTGCAGCTTTTACACTGGGATATCTTGTCGTGCATTACTGCATACTAACTCTATGTAGCACATTTCATTTAAATTTAACTTGCTCACTGTATGTATTCATTTCTTTCTATTACTAAATCTACCACCTGCATTTCCCACATCATTAAATAGATTTGGCTTTTCCTCCTGCTTCATAGAGCTGCTGCTAAACCTAAAACAATTTCTCCAGTGTGGGATTCGGTGGATTCAGTTCAGCTTCGGCGACCGGTAATGGTTTAATGATTTTTTCCTCTCTGACAAGAATAATAAAAAAGCAGAGTATACATGTCAATTTGGATTTGAAATTATAAAAAAAAAAAAAAGAAGAAAGAAATAAACAAACAAACAAAGATAGATTAGCCTATTTACATAAAAGCATGGACATGTAGCAGGTTCAGTAAAATGGATACGTACTAATATGTATGTATCAGAATCAAACTGTCACTCTTAAGCAATTCAGACTTTGGCGATAGATAGATAGATACACAGATAGATAGATAGATAGATAGATAGATAAATTCACTGCTAGGTAAGATTACACACCCTCACTTTTCCCTCCCCATGACCTGGTTAAACTCTCCTCCTCCTATCATTATTATTATTATTATTACTGTTGCAGACGGATGACGGGACACGATGGTTGTCTCTGCTGTCATACGCTTTCTTCACTCGTCTCAATGGATTGCTAGAACTCACTAGGCCTTGATCGCACAGTGTCACACACCTCAAAAATGATGTTGTACAGAGTGTCACTCACTTTAGTGGCTGCACGCCCAGAAAGTCAACGTCTCCCTCAAACCCACAGTCCTGCTCAGAACGTTACGTAATCGAGATCAAACCCTCGAGATCTCACTTCGACACTGACGCTCTGTGTACACATACTATTAAAGTTGATAGACCCGTACAATACACTACATCATATACTGTTCGCGTTGACAGTACGTGGCAGCGCGAACTGCACGAGACACCTCCGGCGGAAATAATAAGCATTGTGGAGCAGCGTAGTGAAACAGGTGCAAAGACGCCCACTTTTTCCTCCCCCATCCGTGACGAGCCCCCATATCACACACAGATGTTTCCCATCAAAGGCACCCACAAACCTCTCCACCCCGAGTATGTAAACCAAGATAAAGACCCATTCAAAAAGAGGGACTCTGCAAACTGTACCTTGCTATTGAGCTTTTTCTTTCTTTTACAATACACACTTCAAGCCCGGGAGCTGCTGCTGCTGCTGCTTTCTTTTTTTCTTCCTTCATCTGTGGGGTCACATATGCTTTAGCACCATGAGCAAAACATGTAGGTAGGACGTCTGTGATAGGCATTTGTAAATTGACAAGAAAAAGGGATAATACCAGAGTGGTATTTGGATGCGGCGGGGAAAAAAAAGCGAATGATTGAATAACAGTAATTAAAGCAGTTATTCGTTCGGCGAGCACCTGCATGAGGGATGATATTGCTCCTTAATTCAGCTCAGTTTAACTTCTCTCAGCCGGTGGTTCCAGCATCGCCTCATTAATCGCTGATTGGCATCGAGCTGTTCACAGGAACAAACTGTTTACTCTGTCTTGCCTGCTTTCTCTGGGCTGCACGTGGCGACGGCCTCTCGCTAAAGCAACATCAAGGCCTATTGTACTGAATGAAGCAAGCACTGCGCTTTTTACAGGATCTTATGCGGACGACGCGATAAGACTCATTCATATACATGTACGGCAGAGTGAGATGTACTGCTGCACAATCAAACAGTATATTCTACCTCTTATTTTTTTTACACTCAGTGCAGAAGTTTTGGGTGAAGAGGTTTGCTTATTAAAATGTACAATCTGTCCAGGTGGCTGTTGCAGTAAACAAGGTTTTATCACTTAATAGCAGAGGAAAACTTTGGAGCTACATTGCCGGTGATAAAAAAAAAAAAAAAAGGATTTGACTCGTTAGTTGTTGTGGCTGTGTGTGTGTGACACTGAGGATGTAATGGTGAATACAGATCAATTCATTCATTAGGCTTGTTTTGTAAAGCTGCGCTCATCAGTATTTTCATGGGTTAAATTACTGTGGTAATGTGAAGGCTGTCAGTCATTGTGATAAACCTACAGAGAAACTAACACCTCATCTGCAGTTCCCCTCAGCTCTGCAACTTTACTATTTCCTGCAGGTTGAGTCTCATCGCTTCAGCTGGTTGGTTGTGGAGCATTAAGCTGCTGAAGAGCCAGATATTTATCTCTATATTATATAGCAAAATAAATCACTTGGACCACATGCTTGTTTTCTTCTGGCCCGGTATACGACCGGTTACACGGCCCAGATCTGGCCCGTATACAGCGTGATTGTCAGATGCCACTCCCACATCTGGATCAATTCGAGCACAAACAGAAGAAAGTCAATACCGGAGGATAACAGACTCGGGCCGAGGACCCAGGTGCATATTAGGCCAGACGTTTCAGTTTGCTATCAGGGTTAGATCCATAAGGACAGTAAATAGTGAGACATTTGTGAGTGGCACAAACACAACTCAAATGAATGTTAGACTAATAATGTTAGACCATGTGTATTGAAGCTGTAAATGTGCAACTGTTTAGACATCTCAACTTTACAAAACCATTCAAGCATTTGAGATTTTAAGCTTGTTGTGGAGAAACTCTACTGCTACTATATTTTATCTGAAATAATAAGTAGAAGGAAGCAGAACTCGTCGGTGTATGTATTTACAGACAGGACAAATTAAAGGAAATGCATCAATAGATAAGTACATTAACATATTGAATGTAGATGCTTGAATACAGCTCATTGGTTGCCACTGGATGGTTCATGAGTGTGAATGATGAGTCACATACTGTGGCCTTCATGGTCACCACGTCTCACACGAGTTGAGCATCTGTAGGAGATTGTTGAACGATGTGTGGGACAGCGCTCTCCGCTAACACTGAGCAAAGTGCTGCACAAAGGGCAATAAAATAAATAAAAGTAAGAAAGGCAAAGGTATAAAATAAGCACAAACACAAGGAAAATATACTGAATACACTGCAAACAGGCACCGAACATAAATACTGACAAAAACAAGAAACACCAAGGAGCAAAATACACAATTATGATCATGACAACAGACTTAAAGGTTAGTGAGCAAAAAAGACCAGTGAATAAAAATGTGTCTTCAGCCAGGATTTAAAAATAGAGATGGAGGGAGCACGTCTAATATCTAATGGCAACTGCTTCTATAATTTTGGAGCAGAAACACTTAGTTGATTCGTGCAGTTGTCACTAATCTGTGTCTCAGAGAGGATGACATCTATGAAACAGTGAAAAAGGCCAGCGCAACCAGCAAATGGATTCCTCTGCCTCACCCCTCAGACAACTTTTATTGAATTATAAAATTACTATTACTACTTTTAATGTACTTTTCACTGTTTTCACCTGTGAGCGTCTACACACGCTTTATATAGAACATTAGCTTCCTCACGCGTACGGATACAAACGCACGTTTATTGGGGACCTCGTGAGGGCAAACCTCCCAAATCCTCCTACCTCCAACCACACCTGGCAGCCAACACGAAGGGAGGTCAAATCCCAAAGGGCATCAGCGATAAAGCATCCTGCAGGCGAAAAGCAATCTAATGTATGTGAGATGTGTTCGGGGGCGGGAAGCTGTACATAAGCTGTACATTCACCAGTATATCACAACACAATTGAGCGAGCTGACAATTATAACGGAAAGAGAACCTGTAATTATCTCTTCGAAGACTAGAACTTCGACTGATGGGAAATAATGGCTGGTTGTGATCATGTGGTCGCATTGTTGTTTATCTGCTCATTAGCACAACTTATAAATAGTTAATTAATAGTTTGAGTTAATTCGCTTTACTTGGTTAACATGGCTGTCGGCAGAAGATTCATTTCTTTCAAAAAGAAAGAAGAAAAAAAAGCCTGGTAAGATCTTTCTGTTGATTAAATGTAACGTCTCTAAATGTGAACCAGGTGAAACATAAACTCTTATTGATTCTCAATGATCATTTTGAGTAAAATGAAAGTATTTTCACCAAGTTCCATTCATTTCTGTGACTATCAGTGTTTTCTCAAAGTAAATGTTGCAAATTTCATTGTGAACAAACAATGAAGTTAATTACACTTGACTTTTGTCCCAAAATGTATTTTGTGTATCTTTGAGGCGAGAGATTGAGGTGTGTTATGCTAGTAGCAGCTAACGTAGCTTTGAGCCGAGGAGAGGGCTACAGAGGTCCGGTGAGCTCACGTCCCTCTAATGCCAAAGCCCAAATCTTTTGGTTTTCAAACTCGAAGTCTTCAGCTCCAACTGACTCAAGTGACGTCACTTGAGTCAGTTGGAGGTTGGTCAGGTTAAGAACTACGGTCACTTGGATGGCGTTTATACTAATAAAGCAGGAGAGGAGTCACAAGTCAAGGCGATCAACATGAGGTCCAAGGAAGGCCCAGCATCAGACACAAGGACCTTTTATAGATAGATAGATAGATAGATAGATAGATAGATAGATAGATAGATAGATAGATAGATAGATAGATAGATAGATACTTTCTTTATCCCCTGTGGGAAATGCATATAAGAAGGGAGTCTACACAAAATGATATTAAAGACAAACAATCTCTCCGGGTGTGGAAATCAGCATGTTTAGCGAAAGCAGCTCATGGATGAGCGGCACACGTGCTGTGGATGTGTTGTATGTGCAAGAGCAATAGATGATAACAAAATAAATAGATGTCAGCAGTTGGAAGGGGAGAGCAAGTGAGCGCATGGGCAAAGCTTTTATAGACCGGAGGGCCCAGGTGAACTGCATCAGCTGACGACCCTCCAATGTCAACCAATTACCTGACGAGGTCGGACAACCTCCAACACGGTGGGAGGGGCGTCACTAGTGATAAGAACTCTCAAGTTCATTGACCTGAGATCAGGTCAACATGAAGGAGAAGGCTTTAAAGTGTTGGAAAAATACAAAGTGGCACATTTGGCCTATTAAGTCTGATGAAGCTCATGTGATTGGATAGACAGCTCCAGAACAGCTACTAAAAGACCTTCAGGTGAGAATGATGTATCAACTGCTGTTGAGGGGTCAATGTTTTTCCTGAATATCCAAAAGATTCAACACGGGGCCAAAACTTTACATTTCCCATCATTCTCTATCAACTGAGGAAGGCCATGAGATGTGGTCGAAAGCCTTGTTTGTCTGTCCAGGTCCACATTGTCATCTAATACTAACTCTAAAGCTCTAAATCAGGTGATGACTCACATTTCATGGCTAGCAAACAAATAAAAGAGGATTTGGTAGTTAGAAGTTTCTCTAATGCCGCCCCTGGTGATTACAGAGCCAATCTGTCAACTGAATCACCTCAGTTTAAAACGCCGTGCTGGAAATCAATCCATTTCACTGAGGTGGTGCTCGTACCAGACTCTAAAGTTTCCTCCAGCTCCGTGTCTGCTGCTCCCCGCCTGACCTCTGACCCCCGCTGGAAGTCGTGGAGCTCGAAAGAGAAACCACCTACAATGTGGACGAGTGCTGCAACGCATTATAATTATCTGTCTGGTATGCATTCTGTGCCATTGTTTTCATGTGTTGGAGAGTGTGCGTGTGTGTGTGTGTGTGTGTGTGCGTGCGCGTGCATGTGTATGTGTGTGTGTGTCAAAAGACTGTGTGTTGGGAGGCAGAGAGGGAGAGATAGAGACGAAGTGAATGAGCAGCTGTGGCAATATTTCCAATATTTACTCTCCTCCACTGAGTGCAGTTGCTTGGGCCTTTGAGGAGCAATCAAACATCCGGAGATGGTCGGAAGATTCTCCCTTTAAGCCACAAGGTTTTATTTGAGAAAGAATACCTTCTGTTCAAAGGATTTGCAGCCATTTCATTTGAATCCATCTGTTTTTAAGGTGAAAAAGAGAGAAGAGGGGGAGTGAGAAAAAAATAAAACAACAACAACAACAGAAAAAAAAAAAAAAAAAAAGCAGGCTATTGAACAGAGCATGTTTGTGCATCATATTGTGCTTGATGTAATGTAGGTCAGTGTTCTGCACAGCACCAGATAAGACACAGGGAACAAGTGTTGTGTGTACTTACAAGCAAATATCTGTCAAAATAGCAATTGACAGATCTACAAGAGCCTCCTCTCCCTCTCTCTCTCTCTCTCTCTCTCTCTCCATCTCCTTTTTTTTTTTTTTTCTTTTTTTTTTTTTTGGCCGGGGAAGTGGTTCCTTCGTCATTAGCATTTTTGAAAAAAGGGCCAGAGATTTGGGCCTATCTGCCTCCACTCGCTGCCGCAAAGCCAGTCTGGCCCAGGTTGTTATCTGTGCACTACAGAGGTGCAGCTGTTTAGCAAATGGATTTGCAGATTTTTAAAGGGAGATGAGGAGAAAAAAAAAAAAAGGGGGGAAGAATCAGGTATTCACAACAACCCTCCCCAAACTGGCATTTTGTGTATGTGTGTGCGGATATGTATGTGTTTGTGCGTGTGTTTTCTTATAAATCTTTACCTTCTGTTTTCTGAAGCCCACATTATTTTTGGAAATGGCATTAAACACAAAAAAGCATGAAAAATGCTTATTCTCTCTTTCTGCACGTTCCTTTATTCACTTTCCAGCCTCCCGAGGGGCCTTTTCTTCTCCTGAGCGGGCGCCATCGCCGCTCCAGTTGCCTAACTGGACCGATGGATGCTGGGAGTGGAAGAAGCAACCAATGGGTTGCTTTAGGTGGGGTGGGGATGCTGCTGTCTTCACCACAGCTGCTGGCAAGTGCGTCTCTTTTGTCTAATGCAATCCCAGTGAGGCCGACACTCTCGCACACAAACACACATTCACACACACGTGGAGGAATTCTGGCTTCAATCAAGGGCCCCCATGGGAGAGAGAAAAGGGCCCTAAGCCATTGGAGACACTGAGGGTGGTTGGCTTTCCTAAGTGGGGGTATGTACTGTATGTATGCAAACACACACACACACACACACACACACACACACACGTGCGCCTCCTCAAACAGACACAGCCTTGTTCTCTCCCTCTTAAAGATGCAAACAGACACTGCCAACATATGTACACACATGCACAAATACACTCCCTACACTCAAACACACACACACACACACACACACACACACACACACACCACACACAGACCATACAGCGGGAGTGTGATGCCTCCGAGCTGCAGCCTCGGTCTCTACCAGGAGGTGTCGTATAACAAAACCAGAGGATGCAGGAGGAGAGGAAAGGGAGGCGAGCGTGACACCCACAGAAAACGAAACTTAGCAAATCTCACACGCACACCTGACCTGCTCGGAAAGTGTGTGCAAACCATTTAATCCTTTATTTATCACATCAGGAATATATATTAGAGCAGGTTGAACAGTGCAGATGTATCACAAAGACAGGTGAGGTCACAAACGACGCACATCTCTCTCTTTAAAGCGTCTTTTAAATATATTTAATTCTGTATTGTGTCAAAATATTAAGTAAATATCTTCCTATCTCAGTGTTTTTAAAGACATATTTATCGAGATTTCTCCAATTTGGACAGTGCATTAAAAATGTATCATGCCTCCTTTATATTTACTAATGTATATTTTAGGGAGCAATAAATATTGTACCATCTGTAACGGCAACTGTAAGTCAATCCATGCATGTAAGTTATTCATGCTGTCACCCAGTCTTGCCACTCATCCTCTCTACTTAACATGCCTTGAATTTGTAAGCCGCACGTGTTTGTCTGACTCCGGTTTTTTTATATTCATATTCTGTTTTTCCCCTCCTGCGTTCTTGTTTCTCCGCTGCGGCGACACAACAAAGATAATTAAAGTTTCATCTCGTTCTTGGTTAACTCCACCCATCAGGTAGGCTGCATTAAAGCAAAGGGAAATATATGCTGGGGAATGATTTGAAAGCTGTGCGAGTGAAGATGCAGCCGTGTCGTGAAAATATTTAACCCTAAGTATGGACTGAAACTTGTTTTAATTGACCTCAAATAAACTCATTTTTGTACATTTTAATACCACAAATAATTCAAGTTACACACCCTTCCACTCAGGAGGAAGCCACTTCCCATCCTTTGCCCTAAAGCTGTTCCCTCTGACGCCTCACATCTTTCCTCCTGTTTATCCTCATAAAACACCTTTGACCTTTGGCTCTGATGCTGTAAAAAGTCAAAGTGATTATTTCAGTCGTGGGTGCCTCTCAACAATTAACGGCGCACACACAGACAATTTACAGACTGATTAATGACGGCAGGCCTATACCGAGGGGAAAATGAATTCAGATTAAGTTTTCATCGTTCGTCTCATAATGTCAAGTTTTAATTTTCTTAAGCAAAGAAATAAGATATTCCAAAAGTTAGAATCAACAGATGCACTGCTTTGCATTTGTTATCAGTGTAATTGAATAGGCTATTGTGCTGATAAATGCTTAAATGCTTTAAACTGCAGCTTAGGGGACAGTAGGTGTTCTTTGTAATGACAGATCTTGCTTCCAAAATTAACAAAGAAATCTATTCAAATAGAAGAGAAGAGGTGTGCAGGTGTCTTTTAATTTTATTCATCTTCTTTGCTGAGCCATTAGTGGTTTTTTGTCTTTGCCCAACCGTTGTGTGGGCGGCAGAGCTAACAATTAAACGATTGTTAAGACAACTGAGAATTGATAAAACTGTATTTAGATGGTTTAATATTCAAATATTACTTAACTGTAATTACTATTAAACCATTTAACCTTGAAATATTTTCTTTTTGCAGGGAAGCTGGAGCACAAACAGACAGCTGGCGTAAAGTTGGGGAATTATAAGATGTCAAAGTTGGAGAAAAACAGATTAAAACGTGTATTTGTAAATAGTTTTAAATGAGGATAAATCAGTTTTGAACTTTCCGTTTGATAAAAGTTAATTTCACCTCTTCGGTTCGCTCTGTGCAGGCTGCAGGAGATCAGGTGAACCGGCCGTTTGTCAGAGCGGGTGACGAATGGGTGCAGAGAAAAAGAGTTTTTGGCCTTCATCAGCGGGTCTAACAGATGCTGCCTGTCCGCATGTTCCTCCCCTCTGCCAGAAATATCAGGCTGGGAATTAGGAGAGGCGATCTATAATTTAACGTAACAAGTGACAGTTCATATGCTGCAGCAGCAAAGAGCCACAATAGAAGTGCATCTCAGTGTTGGAGATCCAGGCTCGCCTCAAGCCATCGCCTCCTCCCTCAAAGTGGAGCAGGAGTGAGGGAGGAGGGTGAAATGGGTGAAAGCACACACACACACACACACACACACACACACACACACACACACACCATATATCGCCTGTACTTCCCTCTCTTGCTTTCTGCCAGGTAGTGGAAAGAAGAACCTCCAGTGTGGCATAATGACTTTGCAGGGAAACAATAAGAAATAAATACCTTGGAGCTCCCCTATTAGTCAACACTTAAAAATCATTTTTTCCCCCCCTCCCTCCTGCTCTCTCTCTCTCTCTCTCTCTCTCTCTCTCCCTTTCTGACTCTCTCTCGGTCTTAATGAGCCTCTTGTTGGGGAGATAACTAGGGCCGCCGCTCTGCTCCGTGGCGTTCACGATGAGGAGACTGTTCGCTGTAATCACACAGAGGCTTGAGATGGAGGGAGCCTGGATTAGCTACTTTACCATGTGTGGAGTGTTTAACATGGCACCCGACACCGTGCTCCTTCCTGTCTTCACTAGACAAACACTTGCCGTCATTAATTTCATTTGCTTATCACAATCACCCCCCTCTGTTCTCCTTCTCTCCACCACTCCCTTCATCCTTCCAAAAAAAAAAAAAACCTTCAATTTGGACCCTTCCTGCTTTTTCGATTCAGGCGTCAGTGCAAATTATTGCAGCCCGCTGCTAAGAATTACTAGGTAAGGAAGCTAAATGAAGATGAAGAATTGGAAAATGTTTCCAGTTGGAAGAATGTTGATTACCAGGGCCGGGGTCCTGGAGGATTCCCCTCTATTTATCCTCATATTTTGAGCTGCCTCTCCCTTCCCACTCCCCTCCAAGCTTCTCCTGGGGCCTTGGAGAAGCAGCTTGCACTCAGCGCTGCCAAAAGAATTTATTAGAGCAAATGGTATTGTAAGCCCTATGGAAGGCATACCTTATGTGAAGATTTAAAAGATATTAGGAGGATGGCGCAGGCAGGAACCCAGGTGTGCCTGGTAATAGCCATTGTCTTGAGTGTGTGCGCATGTGCACGTGTGGGTATTTACATGTGGCTCAGTGTGTTTATAGAGCTTCTGCCTGGCAAGACAAGAAGAGGAGCACAATAGCGAGACAGGCAGAGTAGAGCGACTCCGGTGTGTGAATACAGCACATGTCTTCATCATAAACCTGAGGTGAAGTCTATATTAAAGTCTATATTAAAGCCGCTGAGTTCAATCACTCTGCGAGTCAGACCCAGGTCAGAAAAGTGTCTGGAAATTTTGATTTTATTTCCCTGGTGAGTCAGATGGGTGGAGTTTATCGCACTAGGCCAGTTCTGATAGGTTCAGGTGTGCTGCCAGTCACAGAGAAGGAAGTAAATGTGTTCAAGTGATTGTCTTGACTCATTTGACTTGTGTGGGAAGGGAACTGTTTTTTTTGTGGCAGACTTTATTTGTACAGCTTTTTGTAACATTTTACGTGAAAAGTTGTAATTTTATCTGACGAATGTTTCCCTCACTCTAACAGTATTTTTCTGTGTCTTGTGACTCCATGTGGGCTCAGCACTCGACGCCATAAATGACTTAACTAACTAACTAACTAACTAACTAACTAACTAACTAACTAACTAACTAACTAACTATGTGCATATAAGAAGGTTTTTCAGTGTAAAGTTAGTTTCTACAGGAAGTTTCTGATCATTTGAATGTGATTGATTATAATCATTATCCTATCTCCCTGACTTCCTCCATCTTTGCACATTTAAAGTATGTTTTTCTGATAAAGATAAAACCATGTCCGTAGCAAAACCCATTTTCGTCTCAAAAACTAAACTTGTAATGATTTCAGGCTTCTGTACCGGCTGGAGCTGTTTTGGTGCTTAAAATGCGTATTAAGTGTAGTATGGTAGCAACACCTTATCCACATTATGCAGCTCAATTATTCCATGAGCAACACCTGCAAAACAAATTTGGCATTCAAATTTGCTAAGGATGATCAAACAACGCCGAAACACTGTCATTATTTCTCCCTCACATACGGCAGCGAGGGGAGGAGAAAAAAAAATGTTTTTTTTTTTTTTTTTTCTGGATGCACCAAATTAACTATTCAGCTGGAAGCAAACTTCATTTTATAGGTTTCATTCACCTCATTTACCAAAGTGTATTTAACTGCCATCGCAAAAACAACAACATAAATCGATTTGGGTCCACAAATCTCACCTGCCAGGAAAGAAAAAAAAAAATCACTCCGAAAATACTCTAAAGAACTTTTTTTTTTTTTGTTTTTACTCCCCTCAAGTGTAAATTCACGTGTAAGGCCGCGCCTCTGATAACTTTCACAATAAAGCTCCAAATACAGAGACGTGTGTTTCTCCCCCAGAGGAGCGTGAAAGAAGCTCTCTGAAGCCCAGAAGTTGACAAGGAGTCTTACACTTTCTCTTCGCTGCATGCTGTGAACATTTAGCAACATCACCCAGCTCTGCCCCGCGAAGCTAGCCTCGCACTCTGACGCTAGATAAAGAGAAATCAGGGCTAATGAATTGCGCCTCCCCGGATATAATTCTGTAATAGCTATAATCAGGCCGTTCTGAGCACATGAATATACATGGCCGGCATCAGCTGCAATCCTGTTGGTGGTCAATATTCTTGAAGCTTTGCCAGTCAGGGAATATTCCTGCTTCCCTGCTCTGCCTTAATGTTATCAGGTAACACACACTGGCATTAAATCCCACAGCAAAATAAAAGCCTCTTTTTGGAAGCCTTCACAGCAGACAATGCGGCTCTCACCAAAAGCCCTTTAAGTGTTCGTGTTTTAATGTCATTACGGCACCACGAAGCAGCACACAGACCGGGCGGGAGGAGGAAAGCACACAAAAAAATAAAAAAATAAATAAATTAAAAAAAGAAGAAGGAGCTGCAGCTTGAAAGGAGAAACCCTATACAAGACCTCAAGGTACATTTGCTCTGAGCAGAGACAAAAAGACTCGAGCAATGGCAAAAACAAACGGGATGGGTTTATTACGTTTATGCGGTGAATAGTGGAACAACGGCCTAGGCAGTCCTCGCTGACAGCTTCTAAAGCCGCAGATTTGTGCCCATTAGTCACACATTTTAGCAAGAAGGTGGTTTCTAAAGTGCATTGATAGGGATTACAGTTCTATCCTTTCCTGTCTTTCTTTCAGCACCGAAACATGCGGCTGATTCCTGAGATGCCAGGAGGTTTCTGCAAAGAAAAGAGTGGGGGAACTATTGTATTTGTTTTCTAAAATGGCAATCCATAGGGTATTAAGGGGCTTAATCTGTGATTAATATTTTAATGATACAAAATAAGCAGCAAATTCTGAAGTTTACACCGTCCCACACCACGGGAAGGTTTATTTACATGATGTCTGGGAGAGAGGGAGAGAAAGAGGCAGATGAATGCAAAACACGTTCGGTCGAGATTACATGGTGGCACTTGGGTGCGATTACACCACGAGGGATTTGAATAATCTCAGTTTATTGAGTTCGAGATATTTTGTAATCGTAGATTAGTTTTAACAGGGACATTCTTAACCGTGCTCTCCAAAGCTCGGATTAAGGCAGATAAGAGTTTGTGGCAGTGAATCCAAAATCAGTATTTCAGGGCCTATTAGTCCTGTCGCACCCTAAAAGATTCTTCTCCTTGGAGTTTCTATTTTCAAATTTATTTTTACAGTCTGACACACTACCATGCTCAACATACACACACACACACACACACACACACACACACACAGAGCTTCTTGGTCGGGGTTAAATGTATTGATCATGTGACCTCTGTCAGAAGGCCTGCCCAATAAACCAGTGGTTCTCAATTATTATTTATATTATTTAACATCTACGACCCTTAAACTGACACAAATTACTCCACAGACCCTCATCTGATAAGATTTGGGCTTTTATAATAATAATAATAACTTTGTTAATCTAGTCTAGCACCTTTAAAAACAGAGTTTACAAAGTTCACGGACAATCACATCAAAAGCAATGATCGGTGTGAGGACAGATGTTTAGATGTTTTATTACAGAAAGTAATGAAACCCACTTTCTGTCATTGTGTTACTTATGGATGGAACTATAGTGAAGATGAATGATTCAACTTTTAGTTCCCAGGAACCCCCTCAAGGACCCCAGAGGGTCCCCGGGCCCCACTTTGAGAACCACTGCAATAAACAAGAGATGGCTGGTTTTGAATTGTTATAGAGAATCTGGACGAGGGGAAGTAACTGGATTCACGACTGAACTTATTCAACATTTCATCTTCCAGAGGCGGAAAGTAACTAAACACATTTACAATTTTGAGCTACTTCCATTCTGTGCTGCTTGGTGCTTCTGCTCCAACACATCTCATTAATTTAATATGTTACATTGAAGATTTTACACACAAATACAAGATACAGTTTGTGAGAGATGAGGCATAGTTAGATTCAACTGCAGCAGTATCTGAACGAGTTAAAATGACCTCAGTCTCAAGAAACTTCATCACCAAAGTACCAGTTATGTATTAATACATCAATAATACTGATTGAAAAACACACTGACACGAGCCGTTCTGCATAATGAGTGGTTTTACTCTTGGACACTATTTTGTTGTTAATACTCTTTGTCAAAATTAAACCACCGTCAACTTCTGTCACCTGCATTAAAAAAATTAAAAAACAGTCATGGTGTCCTCCAACAACAGCAATAAGTTGTAAAGTCAACTATTTAATGCAGGTTTTTACTGCTATTTCAGTAAAAGCATGCAATAGCCTAATTCAAATTCTAAAATATGCATGAGGGCCATAAAGAGTAGAGTCAGCTTTTCTTTTTTTTTCTTTCTTTTTTTTTATCCGCAGTTATCAATTTAGAAATCATAAAGTGTCATTTGTTCATGAGGATTGTTACCATCAAATATAAATGTAATCACACCTGGACCCTTTATTCAGCAGAGTCGCTCATCTTGTCACATGTAAAAAAAATAAATAAATCTTCGGGGCCTAATAATCTTTATATAAAACAGACACAGGCAGTGGCCGGATGTGGAGGATGAAAATCTGAAGTGGGGCGTCAGATCTACTCCCATGACCTCACTCACTCCTGGTTGTTTCAAAGCAAAGAAGAAGAAGAAGAAGAAGAAAAAATACATTAGATAACCATCAGTGTCTCCAATATCTTTCCTCAAAGAGGCTGAAGGCCCACATTGCCTATAATTGGATTTGATTTGCACTCCCAGCATCAGTTAGGGAGATTAAGGGCAAGCACAAAAATCCCCACGATTCCTTTTCATCCAGATGACAAGCAAGGCCTAACAGATCCTGAAAGGAATATTTGTGACGGAAACCTTCGCGTCTCCTCGCACAGAGGCTGCTGGAAATGACAGTCCTGGGGAACAATGAACACATAATAAAACGTAGATTATTATGGGTGTCTTAAGGATCCGTTTGATGTTTTTGTTTGCCCCCCCCCCTCTGCATCGAAGTTGGGAGGAGAAAGTACAGATCGGTACCTGGATGATCAAGACGAATTCCTCAACAACTTTAAATTCACAACAAGGTGGAACAATCGTTTACTTGTTACAAAATGCCAAGTAGAGATAGTTTAAAGAAAGTTGTGCTGTGTATAGAGACCAAATCATGCCAACAAAAGCTCTCAGTCAGAATAATATAAGACTTAACTTATTTTTCTTCCTCTTCATCGCCTGTGGGGAGAGGGAGGTTCTGTTCTGGCCTGATAAGTCATCTATTTGAATGGATCGTCATTCTCACAGGTATGTAAATAAAAAAACAACCCATATTCCTCTCCCCTTTATTCCACTCTTTTGACAACGAGCAATGCTTACACTAGATTAAATATCACCATCAATAGACTTCCCCACGCTCGGGTGTCGTATTCACTCTACCCCATGCCAAAAGACTAATATTAGTATCTCCAGAAAATAATCTCTCTTTATTTCGCAAGTTCCCCGCTAAGGCATTCACATTCGCATTTATCAGAGGATTTAAATGCGGATGAAATAGTATATAAGCTGGATCCCCTCAGGAGAGGTTCTCATTCTCTTGTATTCTTTCAGATGGGGAGAGAAAAAGAGAGAGGGAGCACGCTGCACCTTGGCGTAGAAAAGGGAGGAGGAGGATGCCGAGGAGGAGGAGGAATTAATTTTTCCCCTCTGGGAGAAACACATGCTGGATCTCAAGAGTTGGAGGGAATCTTCCCATCTTGCTCTGATTGGCATTAAGAGGGTG
>NW_019524598.1:154248-157868 GCF_002814215.2 Seriola lalandi dorsalis | reverse complement strand
GGAGGGGGGGGCGGAAAGGATGAGAGGGAAAGAGATGCCATGGTTGTTACTAATGATTTATTGTCTGAAATGTGAACGGTGTTGTGGTGGGTGCTTGTCGTTCAAAACGCTCAGCGGAGCTTCTTTGCAGTAGGTTTTTGGCTTAATGTCTGTCAGCTTCACTAAATTCATAATCAGGTACGTGAGACTCAAACAACTGGGACGCCTGTTTCCCTGTGTCGGGGAAAAAAGAGCAAAGACAAAAACTTTGAAACATGATTTGATACCTGAAAAAAAAAGAAACATGAACAAACAAGAATAGAGCTGCAAGTATCGAGTATTTTCAGGACTAATCGAAGAAGGTAAAGAAACTGTTAAAAATCATGATTTTCAGAAACAGTTTTAGAAATCTTAACATCTTAAGAAAATCAGGCTACATATACGGCCTGTAGCCTGGTGGCTTAATGTATGGAAACTGATTCATGTACTACAGCACAAACACAGCTTCACAATCTGTGACATATTTCCACAATTATAATGCCAATGTGCAAAAAACTGTATGACGTTCATGAGCCCTTTTTGGTCGAGTCAGATCAGTTTTTAGCACAATGTCACGCACCGTGTCTTACGGTTCCTATGGGCAACGGTAAATCTAAACTCTCTGATATAAGAAGAAAAACACAAAGAAACACTGATAGAGGAATTCAAAGAGATATCGCTCCGCCTTGGACGTCTGAGGACGCAAGAAAAATGACTGAAACACAAAGTCACAACAACATTAAAAGTATAGTCTGATGCTTAATTTAAATAAACATCCTACTTAAATTACTCTCCAGTGTTTCCACATGGCAACTACAGTGTGGTTACAGTTCAGGGAGGATCGTGCACATGGACTTTAACTAAACTGTGGATAGGAAGTTCACAAAAAGTGGTTATTAAAACAGAAATATTCATTCCAGATCTGTGACAGGATGCAAACTCTCCTGCAGTATATAACTGACCTATGTTATATGGGTGTAATATCTGAGGACACTTTCAAGTCTTAAAAGGTGCTCAGCTAGCTACTTGAAGTGCAGGCAGGAAGTGAAGAGAGGTTGAGGTGTGTGCGGTCTCTGTATCGACAACGACCAGATCCCTCAGCAGCTTCTGGCCTGAGAACACGGAGACCTGAGCTCATTGCGACACGTGTGTCTCCTTTACTGAGCGCTGAACTCCCGTAACTCACTTTGGTGAATAAGAAGTGAAACGTTTGGGTTCGTTGGGTTCACTGCAGAAGTGGAAGACCTGGACCGAAGAGACAAAGATTAACCGCCTGCAGGAAAACTAGCACTTCCTGAACGACCTCGGAGCACCGCCCACAATGTTTGATTGACAGGTAAAGTTTTTAAAAGTGCAGCAGTGCAGGCGTAGCAGGAGTGAAAATAAAAACAAGACTCTCGCAGATTACCACTTTAATATTTGATAGCGCGTGTGGGCTTCCTACCACTTAGTATAATTAAATCAGTTGAGACCTCACTTATAAAGACTGAATTTGGACGCCATTTATGTCGTATTGGGTTTCATTCACTCAAACAACTGGGACATCGGTTTCATCGTGACAGGCAGAAGGAAAAAAAAAAAAAAAACCCCAAAAAACATACCCAATGTTTGATGCATTTACACAACAGACGCACAGATAATGCAGTTAATGGCCAGACGTCTAGCCAGACACTGTCCTCTGTGTGCTGATGGGTAGACAGAAGGCTGAGGAGCTGCACACAGATCAACCCATATTGACTCAATCTATTGACAAATGAATTTGGGGGCAAAGTCCTTCTGCGAGTTGTTGATTTAGGTGTCACAGTTCATTCCTGTTAGTGCCAACACTCACAACACATATCTCTTCCTTGATCTGACAGCAAGCTGTGAGTTCAAATATCCTTTTATTAAAGTACAATACATCAGAACGCCACACAGTTATCATAATGCAGCGTGTTTCCATAGCTGTGCTCATTAAGAAAGAGTGCAAATATGAGGCAGATCATGGCGAGCCATTAAAAATTCTGAAATAATGTCTGCGAATTCAAAATGGAAATGAAATGAATGCAACACAAAGTTTGTTTTCTGCAATATTATAGTCAACCGACTACATTAAAAAGCAATTAAAACTAACTATTGCATTACAAGGAAATGAATTAACTTTCGGCACATTGAAATGCATGTTTTCTCTATAAGCATGGTGTAAATGAAACTCTTCATTAAGGATTAAGAAATAATAAAGAAAATTAGTCTGTACTATGAGCCTTTAAAATGTTCATTATTAGCTGTATTTGTTTTAATGAGCTGTCTCAGAAAGAAAGGAAAATACAAGCGGAGAGAAAAATCTGCCGTAGACTTTAATGCCGTGATAACTTGATCAAGTTTCCGAGTTCATATTGGGGGGGGGGGGGGGGGGGGGGAGTTAATGAAATCTTCAAGAGAGATCAGCCAATTTCATTTCACCAACTTCTCGACTTTATACAAAGATGCAGCAGGTGTTGGCTCCCGAGAAGAATTTTGGGTAAATATTGATCCTGTAAATATGTGTGCTGTTCACACCCTCCCCGTCTCTCCCTTCCTCTCCCGCTCCCTCCTCTCGGAGAGACGACGCACCCTCCCTGCAGCCAACATGGGAGCTAGTTAAGTGAGGTATCATCTTCAGTCCGCAGCTAGCCCACCGTCTCCCACAAGGCCGTTGTGGGTACGGTACAACTGTTGCGAGTGGGTGGCACATCTGTTCCCTGAGACAGGCAAGGCCCCTGGGGTCATCACGCGCCTCGGCTAGCGTTTCACGCGCATCACTAATAACCGCTCTGGTATCTCTGCTTAGCTGAAGACAAAGGGCCTTGATGGGTGCCACTCGCCTTCAGATCTGAGCCCCGACATTTCTAATAGAAAGAGCATTAAGTATCATGTTTACCTTATTCTCATCCTTCGATCCATCTGGCGCACCATTTACACTTAACAGGTTAAGTATATTCAAGATATACACGTCTGACATGGAATAAATTTGCAGTCAGCGGCGCAGGTTCTCGATTGAAGCACCATATGTACAGTGCTGCTGTATGCTATAGTTGCCAGGTTTCAGAGGCACCAGCGCTTGTGAAATATGCAAAGGCACAATGAGGACAATTTATGGAATTAAAACTGTATCAGTGTCTCAGCTTACCCCGCAAACTTTACTGTAAGAATATTCAGAATCACAACTGTACAGCTTTTGTCAAAGTCAGGAGTACTCCCTCCCACAATAGCCAGGGATATGTGCGCCCCCGCACTAAACTAAAAGTTTAAATCCAACTCAAGCTCTGAGAGGGGGAGCGGACAGAAAGGAGGGAGATTGTGTTCATGTTTGCAATCCCTGTGCACAGTTAAAAGAGCCGGAGGGGGGGGGGGGCAGAGATGGAGAGGGAGAGAGTCAGGTGAGTTTATGTTGTGTGTTGTGTGGAGGTAGGAAGAGAAGAGCTTGTGTGTGTGTGTGTGTGTGTGTGTGTGTGTGTCCACGGGGCTGGTTCACCGGCTCACCGGGAGCAGTGATGGCTCTGGTAGTAGAGGGCGAGCAGAGAGCGTGGAGGATGAAAGATGGAGCCTAATCCTCCACATGTGGCGTCTTCCCCCCCCAAACC